>NC_067413.1:61630298-61931030 GCF_009764475.1 Pristis pectinata
CAGTTCATGGGCACATTGCTTAAGGAAACATGGGTGACGTTGACACATTGTCAGATAATGCCCTGTCTGATGATGCAATGAATGTAGAAATTGGCACAGCTTGTATTTACTATTCACGTTATGGATAATGTATATTTTTGAAATTAAATAAAAAGAACCTACCACCTAAAATGGGTGAGTCTCCAGACCCTCAGTTGTGAGAAGGAAGCAGCTAATGTGCCTGGAAAGTGAATCAGAAAACTATGTTTGAGGCATTCTGTTTGGAGAGAGAGGCCAGATTAACATGTTATCAACAGATTAATATTCACAAATTGGTCTGGGAAGAGAATCAGCTACAATCAATTTTTTTTAAGTTTATAAAGGAAAATTGCAGAATGTGGGAATAAAGGGGACAAGAGAGTCAAGCTATTTCCAAAGCTGGTTATTTCAAGTGGAATAGGTGCAAGTTTGGAATTTTGTCACAAGGGAAAACGGCAGAACTTTCTGCACTCCTTAAGAGTGCTTGGTGCTGAACCAATCAGCCCTAAATCTGAAAGTCAGCAGATTATTTCTTAGAATCGATTAACATTTTTTTTAAAGAAAGGAATATATTATATTGTCCAATGGAGATTCACTATCAAAAGTACTTGGCAATAAGAAACAAAAATATTCACCCTTTTAGATAATTACAATGCAAAACATTTGGATTTATACCTAAAGGATGCCACCACCACACAGTGACACAGATGAGTCTTACTACTTAACCTTCCACAGAACTTAGACTGTATTTTCCTAGAATAAAACTACATGTGCATTATAAGCAAAAACGTTAACAAACTGGGAAAAGATAAATTTTTTTCAATATCATAAACAAGCCAATTTTTGCTATATTTTTTTCTTTTTGATCCAATAAATGTTCTGGTCCCATTCTGTCTTCTCCTGTCTAGCCATGAACAACCACCTATTTTAATGACAAAGGCTTAGAACAACTGGGCAGGAGTGTGCTTCATTAAATGGCTAAAACTAAACAACGTCCATATTTAACTATCAGTTATTGGGCACAGTTGTGCCGAAACTTGCAAAGGTATGATTGAACTGTTTTTCTGATCTACATAAACAAAACAAGGGAAAGACCAGGGTTAGTAAAGATGAGTACCTAATGGTCAGAATGGTCAACGGGATTGTCTCTATGCTGTATGATTTTATGACTATGACCAGGCAAGATGAAGATTCCTTTACAGAAGTAGCACTTTACATCATCAAACTAGGACCATAATGTTGTATGGCTTAAATAATACAGCTGTTCAGACTGGGGCAAATATGGATTCTGATCTATTTCAGAGATGTAGCTTTATTGTAAGCTTCTGTCCTGATTTGATTCCACATGCACTTGCATAATTTATTAGCTGATGTTCAAGAAAGTTTCCAGAATCAAACATTCGGAAAAAACATTCCCACTGAACAAAAGTACTGCGGTTAAATAGTTGATTTCAGTCTGGCAACAATGAAGTCAATACAATTAGTCTCAGCATCCCTAGAAGAGGGAGAAAAGGAAATACCTATACTTGATAAATGTTCAATCATGCCAATTGTTTCACCAGGGAACATTTTTGAGGACACTGTGGCGACTCACCGTTTAGTCGGGCGAACCGGCTCGGCAGTCGGGTCGCGCGGCGTCGGAGCGACGAGGCCCAAGATGGCGGCGGGCCTCGTCTTTCCGAGCGATGGGGAGAACCCGCGCGCGGGAAAGTCTTGATGACATAATACTTACGTCATTGCCGGTTTCATTGGGCGGGAACAGTCTCCCTTAAAGGGCCCGCGCAAGGCAGGAAAATAAACCAGTTCTTGTTCGGCAATCCTCCGACTAGCGTCTTGTTTTATTCTGCGGTAGCAACCACTACTTTGGTGACCCCAACGGTCCAAACGGCTTTTCGACCCGCGCAATGGACGACAGCGCAGCAGCCAATGCAGTGGCCCTCAAGCTGCCCACCTTTTGGACACTTCGGCCCAGCGTCTGGTTTGACCAAGCCGAAGCGCAATTCCACCTTCGGCAGATCACCTCCGACTCCACGAAGTACTACCATGTGGTTAGCTCTCTGGACCAAGAGACAGCTGCCCAGGTTGGAGACTTCATCCAGTCGCCTCCGGAGGAAGATAAGTACCCGGCTTTCAAAGACCTTTTGATTAGGACCTTCGGCCTCTCCCGTCGTGAGCGCGCCGCCCGCCTGCTTCAACTGGATGGCCTGGGGGACAGATCCCCATCCGCCCTAATGAATGAGATGCTGGCATTGGCCGAGGGACACAAGCCATGCCTGATGTTCGAACAGGCCTTCCTCGAACAGCTCCCCGATGACATCCACTTGTTGTTAGCTGACGCCGACTTCAGCAACCCCCGTGAGGTGGCCGCCTGGGCAGATGTCCTGTGGAGGGCCAAGCGCAAGAGCCGTTCGTCCGCCAGTCTCTGGGCTGCATTAGCGAACCTGCTAGGGACGCAGCTGCACACCACCACGGCCCACCATCCTCAATCAAACGGGTTGGTGGAACGTTTTCACCGCCATCTGAAATCAGCCTTGATGGCCCGCCTGAAGGGTCCTAACTGGGTTGACGAGCTGCCTTGGGTCCTGCTCGGCATACACACTGCCCCCAAAGAAGACCTCCGCACTTCATCAGCTGAGCTTGTATACGGGGCGCCACTAGTTGTCCCCGGGGATTTCATACCTGCCCTTCGGGACCAAGGGGAACAACCCCCAGCAGTCCTGCAAAGACTGTGCGAGAGGCTTGGCGACTTGGCCCCGATTCCCACCTCACGGCACGGTCAAGCCCCATCCTGCCAGCCCAAGGAACTACGGGACTGTAAGTTTGTTTTCGTTCGCAGGGGCACACCTCAGGCGCCATTGCAACGACCATATGAGGGACCGTTCCGAGTCATGCGGAATAACGGATCCACCTTTATTTTGGACATTGGAGGCAGGGAACAGGTTTTCACGGCGGACCGCCTCAAACCGGCCCATTTGGATCTGCAACAACCTGTCGAGGTTGCAACGCCGCGACGCAGAGGCCGGCCCCCTAAGCGGCAGCTGGCACAGCCCACGGACCTTGGGAACTGTATCGCCGGTTCTGGGGGGGGTTGTGTGGTGACTCACCGTTTAGTCAGGCGAACCGGCTCGGCAGTCGGGTCGCGTGGCGTCGGAGCGACGAGGCCCAAGATGGCGGCGGGCCTCGTCTTTCCGAGTGACGGGGAGAACCCGCGCGCGGGAAAGTCTTGATGACGTAATACTTACGTCATTGCCGGTTTCATTGGGCAGGAACAGTCTCCCTTAAAGGGCCCGCGCAAGGCGGGAAAATAAACCAGTTCTTGTTCGGCAATCCTCCGACTAGCGTCTTGTTTTATTCCGCGGTAGCAACCGCTACAACACCATATTTTTGACAATGGGTCCTCCTCTTGACCTTCTCATTGAACCAAGGTTGTAAACAGGTCTGGACCCAAAAGGTCCTGACAGAACCCAAATTAAGCACCAGTGAGCAAGTTATTGGTGATAAAGTGCTTTTTGACAGCACTGTCAACAAGACCTTGTATCAGTCTTCTGACATTTGAAAAATTACTTATGGGGTGATTGCATTTGTCTTGAATTCTATGTACAAGATATACTTGGGTAATTTCCACATTGTCAGGTTTTTATAGTAGCTGTACTGGAATAACTGAATTAGAAATGAGGCATGGTTAGTTTTCAGCACTGCAGCTATGATATTGTCAAGGCCCATGACCTTTGCTGCATCCAGTGCTTGTGGTTGTTTCTGGATATCATACAGAGTGAAGTGATCAGCATAAGCTGGCCTCTGTGATAGTGGGGACCTCCAGAAAGGGCAAAAGTGAATTATCTACTTTGCATATCTGGTTGACAAGGATTGCAAATGCTTCATTGCACTTACTTACCCTGCCCCACTATCATTGAAGATATAGCTATCGTGAAGTCTTTTGCTCCATCAGTTGTTTAACTATCCACCCATATTATATAATTTGCACACTTTTTTTTATGTTGGAGGAGGCCATTTGGTCCATCACGCATATCCTGGCTCTCAAAGCAATCCCATCATGCACTATTCTCCCTCACCTATTCTCCCTCACATGCCCGCAAGTTCACTTTGATTCTCCCTGCACCCAACTACAGTACCAACACAGCGTGTTTTTGGGATGTGGGGGAAAACCAGAGATCCCAGGGAAAACCCACATGACCAAAAGAGAAGAATGTGCAAACTCCACAAAGGAGGTCAGGATCAAACCTAGGAGACAGCAGCACCACCAGCTGTGCCACCACACATCCCAGTTAGTAACTGGATGCTAGCAAGAATGCAGAGCTTTAATGTGATCCATTGGGTTATGAAATCAGTGTGTTCTGTTCCTGCTGCGTTTGCTGTTTTATCATGCTGTTGTCACATGTTGCAGCTTCCACCAGTGTCATAGAAAAAGTGATTAGGAAACAGGAGTAGGCCATTCAGCTTGGCCCTTCCATTCAATACGGTGAAGATCCAAATTCAACTCCAAACTTCACACAAAGAGTGGCAAATCTGTAGAAGTGTTCCACAGAGCACAGAAGGAACATGCCGTGGATTTGAGCTCTCCTGCCATTTGAGATACACCTCGTGTTCCTCCTTCAATGCATGTCTTCATTCCTCATTCAACCAGATTTAGTCGCTTGGCTTAACTGCAGAGGTAGAGTAAGACATATGAGACTAAAGATTGTGATTGTGTACATTTTTGCTGCTGCTGATGGCAAATACTGTCTCATGGGTGCCCAATTTTAAGTTACCAGATCAATTTTGAATCAATTTCAGTTAGATCATTCAATGATGCTTATGCCTTACAATAAGATGGAGAGTGACCCTGATGTAAAAATAGAACATAGCTTCTCCAAAAACTGCATGGTGGTCACTCCTACTAATACTGTCAGAGACAGCTGCATCTGTAACATGTAGATCAATACGGAGGAGATTAAATATTATCCTTGATATTGGTTCACTCACCACCTGCCACAGCCTACATAGTCTGCTTGGTGATGAACAGTGAAGCAATCATCCAGAGTGCTTTCTATGACCTTGCTTCTTCCAAATATGCTTCACTCTGAGTAACATTGATTCATCAGATGTGGAAGGAGGATGTTAGATGTTCATTAGCAGGAGGTTTTCTTGCCCAAGTTCAGCCTGATTACTTTGGTCTAGACTTGCTGATGTTGGGAACTTGTAGACTTTCCTGACTGCCTACAATTGTGCTGCCACCTCTGTAGGGCTAAGCTAAAGGTGAAACAGGTGTTGTGAAGAAAGAGTCTGAGACATACTTATAATAACACAGGAGGCCACTCAGCCTATTTGGTCTATGCCAGCTCCCAGGAGAGCAATCCCATCAGTCCCATTTCCCCTTTCTTGCACACCTGCAACTTAATTTCTCAGACATGCCCATCAACTATCCTGTGATTCGTTTTGCCATTAACTGACACTATGACGCAATTTACAGTAGCCAGTTAACTTACTAGCATGTCTTTGGGATGTGGGAGGGAAACACAGCACTGGGAGGACACCAACACGTTCATGAGAGAACATTCAAACTCTGCACAGATATCAGGATGGAACCTGTGTCCCTGAAGTTGTGAGATAGTAGTGCTAATTGCTGCACCACAAATGCCACCCAAATGTCCAAAAGGAATGGTTCTTTGAGTTACGTGTACATCAGGCTTGCTTTACTAATGTTTGGGACTGATCTCCCAAGTTCAAAACCAGTCCACAGATATTCACAAGGAGGACTGTACAATGTTTGACAGACAAATGTCTGTAATGATTCCACGATTTGCTTTGCCCAAATTCCATGTCAACACAATGTTGAGTATTTGGTCTGGTTTTATTTTACTCTATTTTAATGCTTTAACTTCTGATACAACTGAATGGCTTGTGAGACTAATTTAGGGGGCATTCGTAGTCACAAATAGGATGGAATAGTTAAGGGCAGCAGTTTTCCCTCCATGAAAGGTATGCATTAGGGAACCAGGCAGAGTTATACAAACATCTCAAACATATACAACACATCATTCTCTGCCACTTCTGCCATCTCCAATGGGATCCCACCACGAAGCACAATTTCCCCTATCCATTCCTTTCTGCCTTTTGCAGGGACCGCTCTCTCCATGACTCCCTAGTTCAGTCATCCCCCCCCCACCCATCTTGCTCCCACCCCAGGAACTTTCCACTGCCCCCGTCATAGGTGGAACACCTGCCCCTACACCACCTCCATCCAGGGACCTAAACAGTCCTTTCAGGTGAGACAGAGATTCACCTGCACCTCCCCTAATATCATCTACTGCATTCGGTGCTCCAAGTGTGGCCTCCTCTACATTGGTGAGACCAAACGCAGACTAGGTGACCATTTCACAGAACGCCTGTGCTCTGTCCGTAACCGTGATCTACATCTCCCCGTTGCCGGTCACTTCAACTCCGCCTCCCACACTATTACTGATATGTCAGTCCTTAGCCTCCTCCACTGCCAGGAGAATTCCAAGCATAAACTGGAGGAACAGCATCTCATTTTCCATCTTGGAACCATGAACATTGAATTCTCCCACTTTAAGTAACCCCGCCCCCCCCAATGCTTCTTCTCTCCTTCCATCTCCTAGCCGCTCTCTCTTTTTTCTACCTTTTTTTCCTTTCTCTCCATAATTTTGACCCATCCCCTGGTGGATCTGCTCTCCCCTCCTCCCCCGCACCTGCCTATCACTATCTCTTATCTGCATCTACCTATCACCACCTTGTGCCCACCCCACCCCCCCTCTTTTGTCCACCTATCACTGCTCTGCTTTTCCCTCCTATATATTGGGCTTCCCCTTTTCCTATCTTCAGTCCTGAAGAAGGGTCCTGACCCGAAACGTTGACCGCCTGCTTTTCTCCACAGATGCTGCCTGGTCTGCTGAGTTCCTCCAGCATCATTGTGTTTTTCATCTAGATTCCAGCATCTGCAGTCCTTTGTTTCTCTTATACAAACATCTGGTAGTTTCAGAATCACCATTACCAAAACATTACTTATGTATTTAATGACAGATTATTTAATTAACAGAATTGAAATTCCCCAGCTGTTGCGATAGACGAACATGTTTCTAGATTATTAGTCCTGGACTCTAGATTACTAGTCCAGTAATTTAACCATGATGCCAATAGACACTGAATGATTAATCCACCGCAATGGAGTTCAATGCATTCTTTTGTTAAATATATACAAAATCAAACGTGCTCAAGAATTGGTTTACTTCTAGATAAAGGATTTTATTCTAAAATTTAAGATACTGATGAAGTCCTTTTCCAGTTGAATCTAATATGGTATTTTACCTGCCCCTGGAGTGGAAAGCAAATCCAGCATCTTCTGTTTTTAAATTACAAGATCAATTGGAATACAAAGCATTTGTTAAGTGATTTTAAGAAAGTCACTGGATAGCCACCGAACCATTACTAATTAGCCTGTGTAATTAATTACATGCAAACGATCTGCTCGTTTCTCTCATTAGCTACAAGCACTTTCTAATTACAAAGGAATTTAAATGCTACAGCTATGCATCAATTCCACAAGACAGCAAATATGTGACAAATCCCTGTTTAACAATATTCCCTGGAAACACTTGTAATGACTAGTATCAAAATAAAGTCCCAATGCACAAGTTCTTTTTAACAATGACCTGAAATTACAGTTTTCATAACTCAGAGTAATTAAACTGCAAATTGTTACACATTTTGAAATAAAATTTTTGGAAGTGTGCTGTGCAATAACTTCTGGACACTTAATGAAACAAAGACTCTTAAAACAGCAATAAAATACAAGCTCACAGCGAATGCAATTGATTTTTTTTACCTTTGTTAATATAGAAAGTGAATTAGGTGTCAAGTTGCAATGTAGACGAAAAAAGTGGTATTCAAAAAGTGTATAGTTTCTTCCTTTATAACTTCAGGGGACTTTGCCATGATTATAAATAATGAGTCTCCAAGATACAATAGTAGACTGCAAATTTGTTGCATGTATGGTGAAATGCGCATCTCATTTGTGCCCCAACAGTTGCCAAGGATAGTTTACACAAGACAGCTTCTGTGGAACTTTTGGTGTACTTTGCAGCTGCTTTCAGTCAAGAAAAGATTTATCAGGAAGACATAGAAAGTATGGGAGGAATAAAACAGCATGACTGAACAAGCATACTTTGTGAATACAGTAACTGACACTATTGAAACACTATTGATGATGTTTCATTATGGGAATAACCTTGCTGTAAATATTAGTCTTCTACGATATACAGAAATTACAGATTTCTACGTATTACAATTTTTCAAGTTTCACATTGGTGAAAGCAATAAACAAGGTTTCTCTGTTGGAAAACTGGAACTTAAAATAGCTCCAATAAAATGTCACCAACCTGAAATGTTTCTCTTTCCACAGGTGCTGGCTCATCTGCTAATTATTCTCGGTATTTTTTTTGATCAGGCGATCTATATTAACATTCTGAATGTGCTATTTTATCTAGGTAAGCAAAATCTTATAAATATCTTGTTATTGCTCATGTTATACATAGTTATCATTCTAAAACTAAGTCAAATGAGAAGCATTCTTTGCGTCTTCAACAAGTTCTCAAATTCCGTGAAGAATCCTGAACCTTATGTAGGAACACAAAAACTGAAATAGGTAATTTTGCAAGTTCCATCATTCGATGAGATAAACTTTGATGTCACCTAACTCCATATATTCATGCTTGCCCCATTTCCCACTGGGCCTGTGGTTAACATTTATCGATCTCATATAAAATGAAGTGACTTTGGATCAAGTGACACTTGTAACGGAGTTTTAAACTTCTACAACAGCAGCAGCAATCTGTATTAATATATGAAAAGCAAAAAAAAACTGCAGATGCTTTAAACCTAAAATAAAAACGGAAAACGGTGGCAATATTCAGTAGGTGAGTGAGCATCTGCAGAGAGAGAGAGAGAGAGAGAGAGAGAGAGAGAGAGAGAGAGAGAGAGAGTTAACCTTTCAGCTTTATGATCTTTCCAGCAAAGGCAATGAAACCTCCCAAGTTTCATGTGAAAGCAGGAAGGAGGACTAAAGTGCACCAGAAAAGTAGGTGAGTGGGGCAGACTAAGTCGGACTGAAAGAAGGATTGTTCCGCATATCCCACAAAGAGACAGGCAAAGCTTGAACTCACTGGCCTGAAACGTTAACTCTATTTCTCTCTTCTCAGATGCTGCCTGACCTTGAATATTTTCAGCACTTTGTTTTTATTTTGCATTATTGTTGTCCCTTTAAAGTAGCACTCATCTCGCAATGCTTAAAATTTGACACTGAGCTACAGGAAATTATTAGAATAGATGGATAGATAGATAAAGCTGGATCAAAATAGACAGCTTTGAAGGAACAACTTAAAGGAGGAAGGATAGTTAGAGAACCAAGGAGATTCCAGATTTAATTGCCCTTGCTGTTGAAAGAATATTAAGCCATAGTTATGCACTGACATGTAGGGATGATTAAGGTATCAGAAATGGAGGAGCATGGATCTTAGAGGCTATGCAGCTGAAGGAGATGAGAGAGGGAGGGATCTGAAAACAAGGTTGAAAATTTTAAAATTAATGCATTGCTCAACTGGGGCTCTATGTAGCTCAGTGAAGATGGGGTCAAGGGTAAATAGGACATGACATCACCAGCAGAGTTAGAATGCCCTCAAATGTTCTTCCACCCTTAGTATGTTGACACATGTCTTAATTTCACTGAAGCAAGACCAGCTTCAAGTTTTTTGGATAAAAATCCACAATCCTAGACTCCTTAACAAGCAAAAATAGTATCTTTTCATCTAACCAAAGTGGACGATTTCCCATTTGCCTGCATCCAAATTAATTTGCCAGTTTTTAAAACTTTTTTAAAACTTTATTTATTCAGCATGGTAATAGGCCCTTCTGGCCCAACAAGCCCGTGCTGTCCAATTACACCCATGTTAACCTACAAACCCGTATGTCTTTGGAAGGTGGGAGGAAACCGGAGCACCAGGAGGAAATCCACGCAGTCACGGGGAGAATGTACAAACTCCTTACAGACAGCAGCGAGAATTGAACCCAGGTCGTTGGTGCTGTAACAGCGTTGTGCTAACCGCTACACAACCATGCTGCCCCTCTCCACCTCATTACCATTCCTGTCCACTAATAGCATTTCTTTGTAATTTTGTGTAATTTAGTGCATCATACAGGCTGTCCCCGGGTAACAAACAGGTTCCATTTTTACAGACATTTTGTAACTTTGCACATCGATTTTGTCCATATATCAGAAAGTACACAAAAATCACTCGATATGGTAACAGTACCTCCACAATATTGTAATCAATGGCATCAAATGCACATACAACTGACAAGAAAGAACAATTACTAAAAGTGGAGAGAGAGAGAGAGAGAGAAGAAACTAGTTCTTCTGTCTGTAAGAACAAATGTTTGTATGTACATTGGACTTTTGAATTGAATAATATTATGAGATCTTGTTCATATGTACGGGTGTCCATAAGTCAGGCATTCGTAACCTAGGGAAGACCTGTACTATGATATAGCCTAACTGGATCATCAACAAACTTCAATAAGTGGCCTTCTATCCCTTTATCAATAAATTCTGTTAGTCTGTATAAATGACATACATAGTCATTCCCCTATTTCAGTCATCTCTAAACAAAATTCAATTAGGTGTTTCAGGCATGACCAACCTTTTGCATCCACTGAGAACCTGAAAATGTTCATGGTGTTTGTTCAGTCTATCCCTAATTATAGAAGCTAATTATACAGTATATCTGTCCTTCCCTTACCTTTATTTCAATATCACCACTATCATTATTCAAGGGGGGTACATTGCTCCAGATCACTCTTTTCCCCCAAACAGAATTGTAAGTAAATGTAATTCAATCACTTGATTATGATTCAAGAACACAGCAACCCACACCAGCCAGAAAGCTTTTACCTGTAAGGAGAGAAGCATTTCAATTGAAATTTCTGTGACTAAAAGCAATCTCTCTCATGGGTAATCCATAATGTTGTGAAACACACCTGTCTCCAATGCCAGTTGTTCTGAGTCAGATTTTGCACTTTATTTAATTAAAGAAAAGAGCATCAAGGATTTTTAAAGCATCACCAACATGATGCAATTTCAAGGAATCCATTCAAAGTCAAAGTCCAAAAGGCGTATGGGTTAGGAAGCTGTGGGCATGCTACGTTGGTGCCGGAAGCGTGGCGACACTTATAGGCTGCCCCCCAGAACACTCTACGCAAAAGATGCATTTCACCGTGTATTTCAATGTACATGTGACCAATAAAGATATCTTATCTTATAGTTCAGTGCTCTAAACAGATATAGCATGGAAGACACAGGCCCTTCAGCCCACTGAGTCTGCAACAACCATCAGCCACCCACTTACACTAATCCTATATTAATCCTTTTTTTTTTATCCTCCCCATATTCTCATCAACACATTTTAGGTATTAATGGATAAATTAACACTTGTGCATTTTCCTTTAACATCTTTTCAGTTTACATTTTATCAGGCTGAAATATGAATAACCTAATGTCGATTGGATTTGCTGATGATACAATATTTTCACATTGCTGATCAACAATAAATCGTACATAATATCTTTATCGGTAAAACATTGAAAGCCACCTCACAAGAGTAGTATCATATGAAATTTTATATCAAGGCACAGAAAGAAGCATTAAGATAAATCATGTGGTTTTAAAGAGCACCTGATTGGAGGACAGAGAGGTGAAGAAATTTGGGGAGAATGTTACATCACTTTAAAGCACTGGCAACCAAAGAAATGACTGCTAATGGTGAAGAATTACAAAGAAGGGAAGTTCAAGAGGCCTAAAGTTGAGGAACACAGATACCTTTGCAAGTTGGATGGCTAATAGAGGTTACTAAGACGAGGAGGGACAAAGCCATGGTAGGATTTGAAAACAACAGTAGCAAGATTTAGTGTCTGTCAGTTAGCTAACACAGGGGTGACTTGGTACGAGCGAGGACACAGTCAGCAGAGTTTTGAGTAATCTCAACTTTATAGAACATAAAACTTAGAAGATCAGCCAGAAATGCAATTGGATAGTTCAGCCTCCATGTAAAATTATAATGATAGGAATTTTTGGAAAAGATGAGGCAAAGCCAAACAATATAATAGAGATGGCAATAGATAACCTTAATAAGGGCATGGAAATATGGTCCTAAGTTGCAGTCTTGAGGTTGTAGACAGTCTGATTTGGCCTCAAACATTTGCCAGGGAGAGGAAGGAATCAAAAGCTAGGAGACCAAGTTTGTTGTGGGGTCCAAATACAATAGCTTTAGACTTTCCAATATTTAATTGAAGGAAACTACTGCCCATCCAATTATGGTTGTCAGACACAGTAGATATAGTGGAGGTATACAACAAGAGGATGAGGCACGGCTGAGTGTTGTGCATGTACATAGAGACTGCCTCTGTGTTTTCAAATGATGCAAAGGGGCAACATTAGATGGAAGACAGGAATGCTAGGATAGCTCCTTGTGGGATATCAAATGTGAGGGAGGGAAAAGTAATGTTCTTCAAGGTGTGGTTGAATATGTAGGAGTGGAAACAGCTGGATGTAGTTCTACAAAATTGAATGATAGTGAAGAGTGTCAAAGACTACAGATCAATTGAGAAAGAGGAGAGACAGTTCACCTTTGTCATAGTCACACAGAATACCACTTGTGACCTTCATAAGGGTCACTTTGATACCATGGCAGAGTAGAAAACTGATTAGTGGGATTCAAGGAAAGAATTCCAGGAAAGATGACCATGCTGAGATGAGATGATGGCATATTCAAAAACTCTGAATAAGTCAGGAAGGCTAATTATTGAGCAATAATTTACAAGGGAGACAACAGTCACTCTTCTGTAGCTAGAGATGATGATGGCAGATTTCCAATAGAATGGTGGAGCCTGAGGAGACAGAACTGTTAACAATAAGGATCGGCTAAAATGGAATTTCTCTTCCCAGGATTTGGCTACATTTCCACATCTTATTCATTTCAGAACATCAAAATAACTTACTCACTGAGCAAACTCCCATTGAAGGAAAAGCTGCTTCAATGAAGTGCTCTATCTTCAGGCAATATAATATAAACTCCAGAAGATAAAAAAAATCACTGCTTAGTCTTTGTCAATACAGGAGAGTGATAGCAATCCTGAAGTTTACCACTCAGGCAGACTCTACACATGACATTCAAACCAGATCATCACCATCATTCAGCCACTGACACCTTAATATACAAAAGGAACAAGGATGGACTTGAGCGAACGCACTAGCTGTGATTGTGCTCAATTTGTAAAATAGAGAAATAAAATATCTCATAACAGAACAGGCATAGCCCAAGGACTACTTTTTGTTCTGCGGAGACAAAGGAGATCTAATATTTATTTTCATAGATTTTGTTTACACAATATCTGGGTTAACAGATGAACAGGTAATTTGATTTGAGGCTAAATCTTGGAAAGATTTGAAAATGCTACTGTTATGAAAAGCAACTGATACTGAAAATATGAGTATTGGAAACAAACAGCAAGATGACCAGCATCCAAAGAAAAAGACCCATACTCCATATATAAACCTTCAATACATTTCAAGCCCTAACTTGTCTTTCCTTCACGTGGACTGACTTACTGAGTACTTCCAACATTTGAAGCATCTAGTTTTCTGCCCCATCAATTAACTCATATATCAAATGATTTCTTGCTGGGCTTTGATGAGAATTTTGTACCAGGAGGTACAGTAATTATCATACTGCTTTCCAATTCAGCTGCTTTCCAATTCAGCATTGCTGAAGAAAGACTACTGCAGCCTCCCAACTGCTTTCCTGCTGCTACAGCACTGCAAACATAAACAGCATCTCAGAACAGACAGCACTGCACAGAGGGAAGGGGCAATTTAGTGCAATGTGAAGAAGTCTAGTTTTCCTGAAATTAATCTTTTTTTTAAGCAGAGTACCAAGTTTAGTAGATATTTAGGCCAGTAACTTCCTCTGTACTCCCCATGCCATGTGCTTTGCAATAAAGATTTTAAAAAATCCTATAGATGGGTTAACTGAGCAGGGAAGAAGTTGGCAGATACAGGAAAATGTGAGGTGATCCACATTGGTAGTAAGAATGAAAAAGCAAATTCTTATTTAAATGGAGTGAGACTGCAAAATGTTGCAAAGGGATCCAGAGTCAGAGTGGATAAATCACACAGGGTTGGCACACAGGCACAGCAAATAACTTGGAAGGCTACTGGTATGTTGGGCTTTATAGTAAGGGCTCTGGAGTAAAAAGATCAGAAGTTTTGATGCAACACCGGTGGGACCATATCTGGTAAACTGCATACAGGTTTGGACTCCATATTTAAAGAAAGATATACTGGCACTAGAGGCAGCCTGAGAAGTTTCAATAACTGATCCTCAGGATGAAGAGGCTGACATATGAAGAAACACTCAGGAGTATAAAATGATGAGCGGTTATCTTATTGAAACGTAAGAGTCTAAGGAGGATTGACAGGATGGATACTGAGATGATGTTTCTCCTAGTGGGGGATATCTAGAACCAACAGCATAGTTTTAGAAATAAAAGTGGTCAACCATGTAAAACAGAGGAGGAATTCCTTCTGCCATGGGATCATAAATCAATGGAATTCTCTACCCCAAAGAGCTGTGAGCTGGAGCCATTGAATACGTTCAAGGAAGAGATTGATAAATATTTGAAGTACAAAGGAATCAAGGGGTATGGGGAGAGAGTAGGAAAGTGGTGCCCAAGGTCAAGATTGCATCAGTCATCATCTTATTGAATGGCATAGCAAGCTCGAGGGGCTGATCGGCTTAGTCCTGCTCCTGCTTCTTACGTTCTTATAAACCCATTTGAGAATTCTGCACAGGCAGCATAAACTCCAAAGCACTTAAATTTATTTTTTCAATATACTACAGCTGTGCCTTCTGACTAGATGACCATAACATTTTTTAATGATTATTGCTCCAATCTCTGAGGATTTACACATGTATTCTGAAATACATTACTGAACTCAATATTATTGCTGTTCATAAGCGAAGGGAGAAGACACAATGAAATCCTTCTGTGAGTTACTCATAGTCTGAGACTACTATGTAGAATAATCATTTTAATAACACATACCATTACTTTTGGTGCAGAGTGCTTTATGCACTGTCTGTTGCCTTTTGGATCAGATGCAAAACCACCTTCATCTCTCTCTTTCAGGCAGATGTAAAAAAAATCATGGTGTTATTTTGATTAGGAGCAGAGGAAGTCTCCCTAGTGTCTTGACCAATATTTATCCCTCAAACAGCATCGTTAAAGTAGATTAATTGGTCATTATCACTGTTCTGTGACCTTGGTGTGCACAAATTGGCTGCTGCATTTCCTATAATAAAACTGTGTTACATTTCAAAAGCTACTTCATTGGCTTGAAAACATCTTGAATGCTCTGTGGTCAGAAAAAGTTCAATATAAATGCAAGAACTTTTAGTTCCTTCTTTGTGTAACTGATCGATTTGGAACAAAAATAATGTGATTGTAGTCACAAGAAATTCTGTAGATGCTGGAATCTGGAGCAATACACAAAAAGTGTTGGAGGAACTCAGCAGGTCAGGCAGCATCTATGGAGGGAAATAAACAGTCGACGTTTCGGGCCACAACCCTTCCTCAGCACTGGAAAGGAATAGGGCAGAAGCTAGAATAAAAGGTGGGGGGAGGGGGAGGAGCACACACAGTGATAGGTGAGTCAAACTGGATTGTTTTACATTGTAATTAAAGTATTTCAGAGGCTGAGGTGGTATTGAGCACTTACTCTGCAGCTTTAGTATCACTGTGATATGAACTGAAGTTGATGAATATTTTAGAATCAGGGCCTGGAAAGATGTTTGTATTTCTATAATGTCTTTAAATGTTGTAAATCACGCTGCAGTGCTTCATGCAAATGTTATCACGTAAAATTTGACATCCCACCACAAGAGATATCAGGGCTTTTAAGCAGGGTCCTAGAGGAGGAAAAAGAAGTGGACAGCTCGGGTAAGGAATTTTATAATTTAAGCCTTGGCAGCTGAAAACATAATGCCCAGTGGCGAAGCAACTAAATTATGGAGTATAGATACTTTGGAGGGTTGTAGGAATGGAGGAAATGATAGTGATGAGGATGGGTGAGACCAAGAAGGTGTTTGAAAATATCACTGGCTAGAGGATGAGACTATCCCATCATGTTCCTAACTTATACTTTGTAAATGATGGAAAAGCTTTTGGGATGCTTGGTGAATATGTTACAGAAGTGGAAATAGTGATGATGCAAATATGTGAGCTTAAGCTCATTTTACATAAAATATGATACTGAGGTTGAAAAGAGCCTGATTCTGCTGCAGACTGAGGCAAGTGTCAGAATCAGTGCTGAGGGATGGGAATTTATGGAGGTTGGTGGGGGGAGGGCATGGAAGGATCTGGAAAAAATGCCTTTAGTCTTTGGTGGGAGTTGAATTGAGATAGCAGAAGGTGAGGTGAATGGATGAGTTTCGTGAAAGCATGAGATAGAAGGAAACTTAGTGAAAAGTACAAGTTAGGTCCCAGGCAGGTGAAACATCAGAAGCAGTTTGGGGTGTTGGGCCAGCGAGAGGGAAGGAAGTAATAGAGGCAGCTGATCAGATTGCTTCAATGTTAAGTGACAAACAAGTTCATTAGTTCACCACACGGAGCAGATAAGGTAAGCTATTTAAGACAGATGAGCAAAATTTCTTCAAGAATATGGTTTGCAGTAAAGCAGTGAGGCTGGAGATTATCTTTCCATTACAGCATGATCCTGGAATAATGAGCAGCTTTGGCAAATGAGAGCAGAGACTAATAGTGCTTTATGAAATGCTGCCAGATCTGCTGATGAATAGCTCCACCAGTGCCCATTCCACATCCATTCAAGGATTGTGCATTGGCAGCAAAAATGTGGGGTGTACCGTGAACTGCCACAGCGAAAGAAGCCGATTTTTAATGTGAAGCTACGGCACAAGAATAGGTGAGTGTTTCATTAAGCAGTTTGGTAGCTGAGATAAATGCTCTGGTGAGTGCCCAAAGCTATTATAGAATCATAGAGTCAAATGCACAGTAAAAGGCCCTTTACCCCAATGAGTCTATGCTAACCACTAAGCACCCATTTACAGTTATCCCATTTTATTTTCCTCACATTCCCATCAACTCCCCCCAGGTTCCAGGCTCACCTACACAGTAGAGGCAATTCACAGTCACCTATTAACCTATCAAGCCACATATCGTTAGGATGTGGGAGGAGACCAGAGGACCCAGGGAAAACCCATGCATTCACAGTGAAAATGTGCAAACTCTACACAGACAGCACAATAGTTCAAGACTGAACTTGAGTCGCTGAAGCTGTGAGGCAGCACCTCTACTTATTGCGCCACTGTGCCATCTAAAGGCAAGGCTGCTCTCTAATTCTATAAATTTAGTCAGGCGCGACTTTAAAAATGCCATTATAAGTGAATTTCAAGAGAGTTTTGGAGCAATATATCAAACTGAATTTAGTAAATGTTCAGAGTCCCTCAGACACTCCTGGACACCTTTTAAATCATTTTAATTCCAGACAATCCCAATCTTGTTATTCAAGATGTTTAACTGCTGGAATGGAATCTTTTTGCTTGTAAATCTGCATGCCCAGATTCCTCTATTGGACATCTATCACTGTAAACTGATACTCATTCACTTCAATTTGTCAACATCTGTGCCATTTCAACATTTACACTGCTGAATACTAATTACAGCAAAATGAATGGAAATGCAAGGAGTCCAATGTGCTATGTTCAGTAAAATTCCAGCAGTCCTGGAATAACTAATAGTCTGCAGAATCTGTTTAAGATGTAACCAAGCAAAGCTGGAAAACTTCCCTGCTTTATTCCCAGTAGCAAGGGTGAAAGTAACTTAAATTTCTCACCGGTATATGCTTACGTTACTGATTTTATCAGCCGGTATTTATTGTGGCAGCCACTTTCACATCTGTACTGGCACATACCTACTAACTGTCCTCTCTGCCAACCAAAAGGCAGGGCTTTAATGCCATCTTTATCATCATCAGCTAATTCTTCTAAGTTTTATTTTTGATAATGGTTAACTAAAGGCATCGAATTATTTCTCCCCAGTCCAAAAGCTAATACCCATAAAGCAAAAACTAAAGAGAATTGGAGGATGTTCCAAAAATTTTAACATTCTGCAGCAACACTGAAGCCACAAAGGCCTCTAGGACAAAGGCAAACCTAAATCATTAAAGATTCCCACCCAGCAAATCTAGATTGCAGCTCATTACTTGTGTCATTAAAATTCCATAACTACAACTGGAACTGGGGATTCCCATCCAAATCAAGAATAAAAGCAGTAAAATAATCTTTCTTAAACCTACTCTAATGATAAGAAGTCCAGCTTGGTATTGGTATTGGTTTATTATTGTCACTTCTACCGAGGTACAGTGAAAAGCTTGTCTTACAAACCGATTGTACAGGTCAATTCATTACACAGTGCAGTTACACTGAGTTAGTACAAAGTGCGTTGATGTAGTACAGGTAAAAACAGTAACAGTACAGAGTAAAGTGTCACAGCTACAGAGAAAGTGCAGTGCAATAAGTTGCAAAGTCACAACAAGTGACGTGAGGTCATAGTCCACCTCACTGTATAAGGGAACCGTTCAATAGTCCTATCACAGTAGGGTAGAAGCTGTCCTTAAGTCTGGTGGTACGTGCCCTCAGGCTCCTGTATCTTCTACTCGATGGAAGAGGAGAGAAGAGAGAATGTCCCAGGTGGGTGGGGTCTTTGATTATGCTGGCTGCTACACCAAGACAATGAGAGGTAAAGACAGAGGCCAAGGAGGGGAGGCTGGGATCTGTGATGTGCTGGGCTGTGTCCACAACTCTCTGCAGCTTCTTGCGGTCTTGGGAAGAGCAGTTGCTATACCAAGCCGTGATACATCCAGATAGATGCTTTCTATGGTGCATTGGTAAAAGTTGGTGAGAGTCAAAGGGGACAAACTGAATTTCTTTAGCCTCCTGAGGAAGTAGAGGCGCTAGTGAGCTTTTCTGGCTGTGGCATCTATGTGATTTGACCAGGACAGGCTGTTGGTGATGTTCATTCCCAGGAACTTGAAGCTTTCAACCCTCTCGACCTCAGCACCATTGATGTAGACGGGTGCATGTACACCGCCCCCTTTCCCGAAGTCAATGACCAGCTCTTTTGTTTTGTTGACATTGAGGGAAAGGTTGCTGTCATGACACCATACCACTAAGCTCTCTATCTCCTTCCTGTACTCCGACTCATCGCTGTTTGAGATACGGCCTACAACGGTGGTATCATCTGCAAACTTGTAGATGGAGTTAGAGCAGAATCTGGCCACACAGTCGTGAGTGTATAGGGAGTAGAGTAGAGGTCTGAGGACGCAGCCTTGTGGGGCACCAGTGTTGAGAATAATCGTGCCGGAGGTATTGCTGCCTATCCTCACTGATTGCGGTCTGTTTGTTAGAAAGCCAAGGATCTAGTTACAGAGGGAGGTGTTGAGTCCTAGGTCTCAGAGTTTGGTGACAAGCTTGCTTGGAATTATTGTATTGAAGGCAGAGCTGTAGTCAATAAACAATAGTCTAACATATGTGTCTTTACTGTCCAGATGCTCCAGAGCTGAATGTAGGGCCAGGGAGATGGCATCCGCTGTAGACCTGTTTCGCCAATAGGCGAATTGCAATGGGTCCAGGCTGGAGTTGATGCGTGCCATGACCAACCTCTCAAAGCACTTCATGATGGTGGAAGCTCTCAATAAGAGCTAACATGATGGATTCTCTGCATAGATTTTCTGGCTTATGTGCTGTAACTTCATATGGGAGAAGTGCAATGATGGGGAAAGAAGCACAAAAGCTCATTTACATTATTTTCCAGTACTTTTACATCTTTTCCAAAGGTACAGCAGCTGGACATAGTCATTCAAAGGATCATCAGGAATGGACGAATTTACTGTTTCAGCAACCTTTTGAGCTAAAGGGCCTTGACTTGTTCGATAGCTCTCTCCATGGGATATCACTATTTTTCCACATAGCCAGCTCACGAATGAAAAATTATGTAGCAAAAAATAAAAAAAAATCAAAGGTTGTTTAACTTAGGGTCTAAAATTAATATCGTCAAGAGGCATGGAATTGGCACTTTATGTGGTAAAATTCTCTTTTTTGTTGTGAGCCTGTTTTATCTATGCACTATTCACATTCACTCTTAAGACTGCAGACTTGGCTCTTTACAGACATGCCTATAATTTGTTGGCAAATTTTCATTTCTCCTTTGTATGTGACCCCTCAGGAATGGTTCCACATATATTATTACAATTTAGCATCCCTCCCAGTCATTCTTTCAACATATGTTATTTAGCAGTGAATAAAAAGAAAGAAGTGATGTGGGAGTCTGAGGGTTGTAGACACAGCCAAGCCTAATACAGCATTCAGACAAGATCCACACACATGTTCCAGTATGGACCACTAAATATTGACCAGAAGAAATTGCTTTTTATTCTTCTTCCTAGGAACATTATGGCCTCCTGCTGTACTCCCAACAGCACAAGCTATCTCAACAGAGAGTAGAGATTAAACCTCGGACCTTTCGTTTGAATGGCTCAGTACCACTGCATTAGGCATTTATCCACCATGCTTTAGGGACATCATGCATTCTTTTCCTAATTTAGCTCTTCATGGTTACATTGAAGAGCTGACTGTATACATTGGTATATTACTGGAAAATAAACTGTAACAAAGCGGAATGCTTCAATGTTTAAATGTACTTGGTTTAACTGAAAGCGACAAACATTGCATGGATGGCTGCCTGAAGCACAAATGACTGGCAGTGGAAAACAGAGAACCTTTATCCCACTGAATCAACTTTCAAACAGCCTCTTCAACAGGCATTCCTGCCCAAGCAAGCGAAAAACTGAAGCACGTCATAACTATCTGGCACACAACCCAAAAATCATCCCCAGTGGTATCCATGATAAAACAATCTCCAAGTCACTTATTAATGTGCCGGTGCTTGAAATCAGAAGAAATCATTTCTGACTATTCTGGTAAGGAGGGAATTTGAAGCTATTGCAAATATTGCAAAAAAATTGATGCACAATTTACAATCTCGCTCCCTCTAATACAAGATTGTTTGTCTTCAATTTGACTGCACCTTGTGATTTTTTTCCCCAGAGGACCTTCTACAATCACTTAGATAGATAGATAGATAGAATTATACACCATGGAAACAGGCCCTTTGGCCCAACTAGTCCATGCCGACCAAGATGCCCCATACAAGCTGGTCCCATTTGCCAGTGTTTAGCCCATAATCTTCTAAACCTTTTCGATCCATGTACCTGTCCAACTATCTTTTAAAAGTTTTTATTGCACCAGCCTCAACCACTTCCTCTGGTAACTCATTCCACAAAGTCACTCCCCTTTGTGTAAAAACGTTGTCACTCAAATTCATATTAAATCTTTCCCCTCTCATCTTAAACCTATGCCCTCTAGTTCTTGATTCCGCAACACTGGGAAAAAGACCAAGTGAATTCACCCTATCCATGACCCTCATGATTTTATACACCTCTATAAGATCACCTCTCAGTCTCCTACACTCCAAGGAATAAAGTCCTAGCCTGTCCAACCTCTCCCTATAACTTAGTACCTCAAGTTCTGGCAGCATCCTTGTAAATCTCCTCTGCACTCTTTCCAGTTTAATAACATCTTTCCCATAGCAGGGCAACCAAAACTGAACACAATACTCCAAGTGTGGCCTCACCAGCGTCCTGTACAACCACACCATGACCTCCCAACTTTTATACTCAGTACCATGACTTATGAAGACCAGCATGCCAAAAACCTTCTTCACCATCATGTCTACCTGTGACTCCACTTTCAGTGAACCATGTACTTGTACTTCAAGGTTCCTCTGTTCTACAACACTCCCCAGGGACCTGCTGTTCACTGTGAAGGTCCTACCTGGATTTGACTTTCCAAAATGCAACACCTCACACTTATCCAAATTAAACTCCATTCCTCGGCCCACTTACTCCATTGATCAAGATCCCCCTCTAATTTTTGATAACCTTCTTCATTGTCCACTATACCACCTATTTTAGTGTCATCTGCAAACTTACTAACCATGCCCTGTACACTCTTCTCCAAATCCTTGATATAGATGACAAACAACAATGGGCCCAGCACTGACCCGAGGCACACCACTAGTCACTGGCCTCCAGTCCGAGAAACAACCTTCCACCATCACCCTCTGCTTTCTACCATCAAGCCAACTGTGTATCCAATTAGCCAGCTCTCCCTGGATGCCATGTAATTTAACCTTCCAGAGCAGCTTACCATGAGGAACCTTATCAAAGGCAGTAGACATGGTCTATATAAACCATGTCTACTGCCCTGCCCTCATCAACTTTCTTGGTCACCTCATCAAAAACCTTCATCAAGTTCGTAAGACATGATCTCCCATGCACAAAGCCATGCTGGCTACCCCTAATCAACCCTGCCTTTCTAGATGTATGTACTGTATATCATCCCTCAGAATCCTCTCCAGTAACTTACTAACCACAGATGTTAGACTTACTGGCCTATAGTTCCCAGGTTTTTCTTTTCTGCCCTTCTTAACTTAAAGGCACAACATTTGCTACCCTCCAGTCTACTGAAACCTCACCTGTGGCCAACAATGATGCAAATATCTCAGCCAGGGCTCCCACAATTTCTTCTCTAGCCTCCCACAGTGTTCATGGAGAAACATGGTGAGGCCCTGGAGATTTGTTTACCTTTACACCTTTGAAGACATCCAGCACTTCCTCTACTGTAATGCAGACTATCCTCAAGATCCCCCTCCACCCCATTTACTTTGCCTAGTTTTAAAGTCTTTTTGTCTTTCTCCATGGTAAAAGCAGGGAGAAATATTCATTAATGACCTTGCCCATCTCTTGCTGCTCCACACAAAGATGTCTCCTTCGGTCATTGAAGGTCTCTGTTCTCTCTCTAGTTACCCTTTTTCCCTTAATATAAAATCTCTTTGGATTTTCCTTAATCTTCTCTGCCAAAGCTACCGAATGCCTTCTTTTTGCCTTCCTGATTTCCCCCTTGAGTACACTCCTACATCTCCTATACTCCAAGAATTCACTTGATCTCAGCTGCCTATACCTGACCGATGCCTCCTTCTCGTTCATTTGGAAGGCTTCTATTTCAAAACAATTACTGAGTTAGACTTCATAACAGGAATCTTGCCTGCCATAATCCATATGTTGAAGCAGTAGGAATAAAGTTAACAGCCAAGGTAGAAAGGAAAGTCAGATTAAATTAGGCAGCACTAAGAGCAAAGTCAGAGTATTCTGGCTTCAGGAGAACTTATGGAAATAATTGCACTTTGAGACAGTTTCTGGCAGATCTGAGGCAGAAGGTCACATTCAGGAAGCTGCAGAAGATGTGTGCTTGCTGCTGCAGCCAGTTTCCACTATCGTTTGGTGTCACAGCTCTTTTTCATCAACAACTGCAGGTGTAGGATGATTGCTGACACAATGGAAAACAACTCATTTTGTTATTGAACAAAAAAAGTTGGCATGGTTTCTCCCTCCAGAGATGGTCCCTGACCTACTGAATTTTTCAGTCACTTTCTCTTTTTATTTCCAATTTCCCACATCTGCATTATTTTATTTCTGTACCATTAGTATTCTTTTTCACTGAATTTTAGATTATGCCATTGTTCTCTGCAAACTGCTTACCTGAAGTCTTGCATGCACCATATTATATTCCAGGGGAGCCTAATGAAAGGCAGTTCCTTATGAATTGAACTCTGGCATCTGGAAAGCTTCAACAATGTCTTGATATAGACATGGCAGAGGCAAAATAAGAAGGTAAACACACATTTTGGATCTTAAAAACTTTATATATAACAGTTAAGTATCTGTGCATTGCTATTTTGTTGCACAATGCTCCAGGGAAATATGCTGAAATCAAGTCATGTTATTTTCAGGTCAGTTTATGAGTATTGCACAGATAATGCTATTTTAGGTAGCTTTTTTAAAGAATAAGCTTGAGGACTTGCATGAGGAAAAGTAATCTGGGAAAGAGAAAGCTGCCTACAATGAAAATAAAACCAAGAGCTCCAAGAACTCCACAGAGAAAAGAACTGAAATAACAACCTCTAGTGATGTTTTACAAAATGGATGAAATTACTGTAAGAAAGCAAATGTTCTGGAAGCAACACAGAGAAACATTAAATTATATTTAAAGTTGATCCTTGGGCTTCCTATTAAAATGGTTGCACCAATCATCTGTCTTACTTTTATAAGCCTAGTGAATACTTTTTTGTTGAACTGTGCCTTAGTGGGAGGAATTCTTCCCACCTCCACAAATGTTGCATGATCTGCTAAATTCCTCCTGCAGTTTGCTTTTTGCTCCAGATTCCAGCATCTGTAGTCCCTTGTGTCTGCTCTGAGAAGGTGATGGAGAGCTGCCTTCTTGAAACTGAATGGCTTGCTGGATAATCCACAGAAGACATTTAAGAGTGAACCACACTGGTGGATCTGGAATCGCATATTAAGCAGGCCAAGGAAGTCAGCACTGAACATGGTGTGTTATTATGACACTACAATGCCTATTTGCAGTTCATTGTTACTAATCACAGCTGCAAGTGTGGGATTTGATCTTGGGTCTCTGAATTGTTAGTCCAGGACTCTGAATTACAAGTTTAGTCATTTAACCTCTGCCTCACCACCATATTCTGTATCTTCAGGAGATTTGACTCAGAGTTATTGAGCTAGAGTGTGAACTTACAGACTTTATGGAGCATTAGGGAGAGAGGGAGTTACATGGACAGTTTGATTCAGGAGACAGTTATAACCCTTGGGTTGAATAGTAGTCTGGATTTGGACAGTGATCAGGGTCAGAAGATGCTCCTATGATTTTATTATTATTCAAGATACAGATAAATTATTTCCATTGGTTGGAAAGTCTGAGACTTGGGATTAGAGTCAGGGTTTCAGGATGGAAGTTAAGGAATGCTCCTACATACAAAGGGTCATTGTATTTTGGAATTCTCCTTTGAAAATGGCAATGGATAGTAGTTTATATTAGTGTTAAGTCTAAGACTGTTATTTTTTCTTTTTAAACAAATGTTTTAAGGGACATGGAACAAAGGCAGGTCATGCAGAGCCAGTTTACACAGCAGCCATTCTCTCATTAAATAGCAAAAAAATACCTCAAGGAGTTTAATGGCTGACTCCTACACATTTAGAGAAAAGGAATTGAGAATTGATTGGCTGTGCAATTCACTACCAGATATGAAGGACGATGCAAAAAGTCTGTAACTTAGGAGAAGGAGAAACTGAAGATGCTGGAAACACTCAGAAGATCAGGTAGCATTTTTGTCAATGATCTGAAATATTGACTCTTTTTCTCTCTCCATAGATGATATCTGACTTGTTTATCTGGCATTTTCTGTTTTTGCTTCACTTAGGATATAATTGGGTTGGTGGATGAAAGTAAAGGAGATGAAGGGATAGTGAATGGGATAGGCAAATATAACTAGAAATGTTTGCTTTTGTGCACAATAAATGCTGGCAAAGGCTGTTTGACCAGAAAGGCTGTTTGACCAGAAAGGCTTCCTCTTTCTGGTCAAACCAGACCAGCTTTCTGGTCAAAATCTGCCAGAAAGCAGATTTGAGTCAATTATCACAAAAATAGTGAACAAATTTAAACCTTAAGTTTAATTAGCATATTTTTAAATCAAAATACATTATGAACAAAGTAAATTGTAAAATTTGTTGATCCATAAATTTGCAAAGAATAAATAACAAATAAGTTATTAGCAACTATTGCTAATTATCAATTTGAAGATAGTCCAATGTTTTCAGGAATAGTTTGTCATTTCCATTATAATCAATCTGTACAGTGGATAACATTTAACTTTTAACCTAAGATCTATTTACTGTATTGCTTTAAATTAAATTGATTTCAAGTTTATATAATAGTCACCGCTCAGGAAATTGTACAAAATATGTGCATTTACAACTCACATTACCAAGAAATCAAACTAGATTCTATGGGCAAAACATTTAAATTACCTATTTTTCAGAACCCCCTTGAAACAGGTTAAACAAGGAAAGATCCAGTTTTGATCTTGTATTAAATTTGTTGATCTTTGATGAGGTAGCAATTGAGATTTGCAATAGGCCTGCACACTCTCAGCCTTAGAAGAATGAGGGGTATCCTTATACAAATATAAAAGATTCCAAGAGGGCTTGACAGGGTAGTTTCTGGGACATTTTCACTAGTGGGAGAGTCTCAAACAAGGGAGCATAACTACAAGATAAAGAGCTGGTCATTTAAAACTGTGGTACATAGAAATTTCTAATAGCAAAGGGTAGTGAATCACTTGAATTCTCTGCCCCAGCAGGTGGTGGAAGCGAGATCATGATAACTATTTAAAGTGGAGGTGGATAAAAATTTGATAGATCGAGAAATTGAGGGGTTTGAAGAATTGGCACAGAAGAGGAGTTGAGGCCAGCAGAGATCAACCACGATCATATTAAATGGTGGGTTAGGCTTGAGGGACCTGGTGGTCCACTCCTGCTCCTGTTTTCTTGTGCTCTTGTGATAACCCAATCACACATTGCAATGAGGACTGCCATTTCCGAAAGGAAAACTAGCTGTAGTGTATGATATGTGACAATTTTCCCATGAAAAATCTATGGGATGGGACAAACATAGCTCCATAAAAGGTGCAATTAATCATGCCATTGAACAGTTGTAAGTCCAGTAAGAACATTATGGAGGTAGGATTCAACACCCACCCACAGGAAAGTTTGCCCACTAACCTTGATCACCGACTCCACTCACAACCTTTCTTTTATTGTTGGAAAGACAGGATCTCTGGTTCTATCTGGGGCTCAAGTGCAGGGTGGTGCTGGGGCAGGGGGGGTTTGTTTGGGGAGAATAGCATTTAATACCTTGCCTTTTGGTTCCTGCAATAGACTCAAGCAGAATCCAACAGTCACCTGGGGCAGTACAACACACAAGATGGCAGTATGAAGACATTATCGAGCAAAATAAGCCTTGCCCTCAACTCTCCTCCCCTTCTCCAGGTGACCTTCCTGTCTGAGGTGCAATAAAAATGGTCCAGATCCAGATAGTAAAGGGAGATGGCATGTTAACAAAGATCAGGCCTCTGCTTTCCACTGATACTCCCTCTGATCTTCAGCAGTCATTTTGCTGAATCCTTTCACAATGCAGTTTCTCTCTCACCTTAAGACCTCTGACTGACAGTAACTTCTCCTATTTTGTACTGATGCCTAGAAGGGGGGTGGGGTGAGGGGATTGGTAGGAGTGGCAGAGGACAACACTACAGGGCCTGGTTTCATATGAAGTCATACAGTATGTGTCACAACTTGAAAACTAAAAGGAAACAAAGCATTAGGTTTCCTGCCGTTTTCTTCTGATTTTCATAACACAATCACTTCCCAAAGCCAAGAGAGGATTTTTTTCTTGATGGCTCCAAAATGGAGATTAAACATTGCTAAATATGAGCAATTAGCCTCCAAAAGCCCTTAGTAAATAGATAGCAGCTCTCAAAAGGGTGGAGATGGATAGGCAGAGAAAGATTTTGGCATGGTCATACTTAATGGATTTTCCACTGCAAACACAGCTCTGCTTTAGTAATAGGCTGCCTTTCTGTCTCACCAGATGCAACAAATAGAGAAAAATTAGACAGGGAGAGTCCTAGGCCATTAAGGTAATTTGTTGGAGCTTCTGTGTAAGTGGAGATAAAATTGGATGGGATGATTATGTGTGCCCTCTCAAGAGATCCAACATAGCAAGTGCAGAAATAATGAGTTACATAGTCTACACATAACATAAGCATTATACCTGTGGCTGCCTCCCTTACAAATGAAGAACTGCTTTATTTACTATATAGTGGAAGGTGAAAGTGGGAAGGGGAGAGGATTGAGAGGGGCAGGGGCTTCAGAGAGGAGAGTTGGTTGGGCAGATGATCAGAGAGGGCTCTGGGGGTCAACTAAATCTTTAGAGGCAATAGTCAGATAGATGATGGAGGATTGGAGTCATCAGCCCCCTAGCTGAAGGAGATTCCAAGAAAGAACAGGGTCTCTGGCTCACTTGGAGGTATTATTGAATGATGCAAGATAGCTTCTCGAAAGCAGCAGTGTCTGCGTACTTATTCAACCAAGAAGGGGCTACTTATTTTCATTCTAACAACTGCTCCAAGATATGTGCAGATGGCGAGCTGTTGACTCTAAATGAAGTGATGCCATGGCTGGTACTAATATCTGTCTCACACCTCTCCATCCCCCACTATTAGAATGCATATAAACTGTCAGCAAGAGTGCGAAGTAGAGAGCTTGTTCACTGAAGTTCACTTCACCACATAATACTGATGCTAAAGATATCACATGTGGTTTTGTTGGTCACAAGGATATGTTTAGTTTCTGATTAGCATCACCACTAAGTTACTTTTGCTTGTAGCACTAATTGTACAGTAATACCATTTTAAATCTTTAGCTCCAGCAGTAGTGCATACAGAAATATGTATTTAGCACATCCCAGACTGAAAATGGACTGTCAGGTCACATGGAAGATCGAACAGATTAACATTATCAATAAAACAGGAGCTGCTATTGAAAATTGCTGAAACGAAACTGTTTTCAAATGGAGGAAAGAAAAAACTGCTGGAGGAACTCAGTGGGTCAGGCAGCATCCATGAAGGCAGAGGGATAGTCGATGTTTCTCCTAAATGTAGGGTCTCAACCTGAAACATTGACCATCCCTTTGCCTCCACGGATGCTGCCTGACCCGCTGAGTTCCTCCAGCAGTTTGTTTTTGCTCCAGATTCCAACATCTGCAGTCTCTTGCGTCTCTGTATTCAAATGCATTTGATAACAATTTTGGTATCAGACTGTGATCAAAAATCTGGTGTCAGCATTCCCGTCAAATTCAAAAATATTCTTAACGAGTGTGCTGTTAATGCTTGCATCATCTGCATGTATGTTGAATGGGCACATGACCTCACACAAGCACAAGTGGGACCGATGTGGCAAGGGGAGAGGCTGCTGAATTCTGCTGGGGGGGTTAGCAAGATCAAGGAGGCTTTGCAAAGTTACATGGGTGGTGCCACTACTGTCAGGTAAGAAGCTGGAAACATTATAGATCAAGATTTCACTCCCACCCACGGGAAGTTCTGCCCACTAACCTTCACCACAAGCTCCACCAGCAGGCTGATGTCCGGCACAATGCCTTTGACATGAGTACTTCCAACAGATTTGTACTGTTCACTTACAATAATACAATGCTGATCCTACATCACTCACACCAACCATTCTATAGCTGGTGTCAGAAGAAATATCACCCTGATTAAGCGATTCCTTTGAGCTTGAAGCTCAGGAAGAGTAAATAGAGTTCAACTCTGCACTTCATCCATCCCATAACTAAACTGAGCACCATTAAACCAAAACCTATGACCACCCTACTTGACGAGCATGTGACACGTTTGAAGTTGGCTTCTGCCCAGTTGACCTTATCCTGGTGAATATCAAGCTTACTATATCCCTACTCATATAACCAGCTATTTAACATGAGAAAGAGCGGCTTTGAAAGCACCAGTACCTTTTTGAACTAACAATTTCTTAATTGCAAGACCTAGACTCTGAACCATGGATGTCACATGTACAAAAAAAATACATTAAAATTGTTCTGCGCAAAAAATGCTTGAGCAGGATACATTCAAATGTTCAGCTTATGTGGCCTCAGAAACTTCCTTAGAGTACTTATTGGCTCACTGCTTTGATGAAAAGACAGAAACTGTAATACTGACTGCAATTAGTAGACATCAATATCTACATGTATTTGCAAACTAGGATTTTGTCAAAAGGTTGATAGCTGACTAAAAGTTATCATACTAATTATTGTATCCTTATCCTTTCAACTTGTTTGTTCTTTGTATCATAAAGTCTGCCACAAAGGCATGATGAACTGTGCCAATCAACATGATATATTACAGCTGGCACTGCAGGCGATACACAGCAGATAATAAATGGTCTGTTTAATAGGTGGTATTAAGTAATCAACAACCTTAAGTTTTATTAGCAATGCTTCAGTTACAAACAACAATATTTCTAGTATGTACAACATGCACTAGATTTAAGTGTTTACTAAATTATATCCTACACAGGAGACAAATAAAGTAACAAATCTGCATGTTTTTTGTTTGTCAGTATTTCTTACTTCAGGTACAAAACACTGCCCATTGGCTCTCAAGGTAAAGACAGCCTTGCAATTGTCAGTGAATCACTGATCTTATGATAAATGGTGATGTATTTCCACTTCACTACAAATATCTGTACTATATACACATGAAAACTTCATAATTTATGGAAACAAAAAGCAGATGCCTGGAAAACCGGAGCAAACACACACAAAATGCTGGAGGAACTCAGCAGGTCAGGTAGCATCAATGGAAGGAAATAAACAGCTGACATTTCTGGTCAAGAGGGTCTGGGTTCCTCCAGCATTTTATGTGTGTTGCTCCAGATTTCCAGCATCTGCATAATCTCTTGTGCCTGGAAAACTGCACTTGAATGATCCCAAAACATCTAAATTTGATACAGTTTTGTTCAGTTTACCATACCTTGGATATACAAGTTCATTGCTTCTTCAGGCAGCTATTGATTATATTTTAAGAAGAGGGTAAATAAAGCCAGTAAATTCAAATAGGTTTTCAATCTCCTTTGTACATGATATTTCAGAATGCAACAGTGATCTAATGGTTTCTACCAGCTTCTGAATAATGAGTGCATAATCTGCACATGATTTTTTATGCAAAGTCCATCTAAGTGTAATTAAGGATCTTCCGTCATGAACAGGAAAACACTTGAAATTGCAAATCTGTGAAAGATTTTGAGTCTACTAGATAAAATAAGTATATCAACTTAAAGTGGTTAATTGGGATCAAATAGATCCTCTGGACTTTTTCCTCTTTTCCAGGTAGTCATAAATTAATCACACCTTCATTCCTTAAGGTTGGATGCAATCTGTCATCTATATGACCCCAGAATACCAACACCTTGCTTTTGCTACAGTACCTACAAGCTAAGAATGTAAAGGAACATTGGGTAGCTTAAACGAACAGAACACTTGAAAAAGAAAACAAAAGTGCTGTCGTCCTCCATACTGCAGGATATTCCATGACTGATGACACAAGCTGCTAGCAATTTTCCAAAGCAGTCCACAACCAAAGAACAGAAGGAGAACCAATGTAATTTATCCTCTAAGTTAAGATCATTCATTAAGTTAAAACACAGCCTTCACTCTCTCTGATGGAATAAGAGAAATTGAAACTGACTATATAAAAAACCTCGAGCACAAACCTCTGTCCTAATAACTTGGGTTACTGTATGTAGCAACTTCTTGGGAACTTGTATGTTAACAGCATTGAAATGATTAAAATGTTATCCTACAAACCCCATTGAAATGATGGAGTGGGAACCTTCCTCTCACCAGTGAACCACCCAAGCTGAGCATCACTGACATGTTCCCCCCGCCGACTTATCTAGAGAGCTGATAAGACTCTGCCACCAGGCACATCAAATGTTAAAACTGACACTTAAATGTCTTTGGCTTTCAGACACATTCAAATACTTCTACTAAAAAATTAATTGCTTTATAAACTTAATACACTATGAAGCACTGAAACACAATTAAATACATTAAAATCATCTCAATCAAATTAATTTAAGTACATCACATAAAAAGGAAATAGACGTGTGCTTACCATTCTCCCTGCAGCCATTTCTTTCCACTGAAATCAATGGACCTGCTGGACATGCACTATGTTAATTTGCTGCAAGATCAGCGGACAGATTTCTCGGCCTAAGTGCTGGAAAACCTGTGAAGTCTGCTTAGTGCGACTTTGAATGTGAGCAAAAGAGTTTTGGATGATCTTGTGCAGAATGTGGGAGGCCAGCTAGGGATGTATTGAGATAATCAAATCTTGAGGTGACAGAGATATGTGGGAGAGTTTCAGCAGCAGCTGACTGAGCCTGGGATAGAGTCAAATAATGTTATAGCAGTGGAAATAATTAGTCTTAGTGATGGCGTGGACTTGTGAAACTCATCCAAAGGACATATATTATACCAAAATTGCAAATAGTCTGGTTCAGTTACAAATGGTTGTCACAGTGAGAATTAGAATTCGTGACCAGGGGATAGAGTTTAGCACAGGAAGTAATATTTGATTGGAGGAAATTTCTGCTCATCCAGCACTGGGCGTTGGACAAGCATTTGGATGCATTAAAGATAATGGCGTGTTTAAGAGAGGTTACAGTCAGATAGAGCGGGATATCATTAGTGTACTTGTAGAAACTGATGTCATGTTTTCCAACAATCTTACCAATGGATACCTTATAGATGCCAAATAGGAGAAGGGCAAGAATAGATCCTCAAGCATCCTAATAGAACATGACCAATTTTTGATTTTACAGTAAAACTACTTCTTGATGCATTTAAAAATGATAACCTGATCCACAGCACAGCATGTTAACATAGCAAAAAAATCAGCAAAGATAAACATTTTTAATAAGAAAACCTGTTTCCCACTTGTGGTGCATGTGTACCTAAGAATACGATAAACCAGCTGAGAGATTGCACAAAACATAAGGCTAAGTGTTTTGAGTGTCAAGCACTTTCCAAATTCACGAAGCATTTATGCCAGTTTCATAAATTATATTGGAATCTCGACACAAAAGTACAGGTCATCCCTAGGTAACGAATGGGTTCTGTTTTTACATACAGGCATTCATAACTTGAGGATAACCCCGCTCTGCAGACTTTTAAAACCTTTGTTTTGAAGAACTCCACGCTTCATAATCATCTATATTACTAGACCTCACAAAGAAACAATCACAAAAGGATTATTAATTTTCCAAGAGTCACATAATTACTTCCGCACAAAACTAAACTGTTCCTAGTAATCATCGTTTAAATGATTCAGTGACAAATATGAAATTAAAAATCTTTTAATTTTGTACATTTCTTTAATTCAGAAAAAACTGGAAATAAGCAACAATTTAATCAACTACTAAAGAAAAAAAGATTTCAAATCTGACATCACTTGAAATGTTAAACTAAATTTCTTTTGGAAATAACTTCTGTGCAGTTGCACAAGTGTGTTAAACTGGCATTGCAAGGGCTTTGTGAGTGTTTCATGTGGGGGCCTCTACTGTAAATTTCATTGTAGCCTAAGGCTTCTGGCCATGGAGTAAAGAAATGGCTATTGTAAATTTTCATGATTAAGAAATGTGCTGCCTGGAACTGAAGTCAGGATTGGAATAAGATGGGGAGCGTGCAGTGATAGGTGGGTAGATGCCTGCGGTGAGCCTGATAGGGAACTATGGTGTGGTTATGTAGGATGGGTTGGGAGAGAAGCATGGGGAGCTTGGATTGATCAGTGCCTCAGGGAGGGTGTGAGGATCAGTAAGGGGATGAGAAAACAGGGAAGATCTATGGATTGAGACTAATTATTATCTGAGGATCAGCACCAGGATGAAGAGATGGTATCAGAGATTTGGAGCCACCGGTTTGTGGAGAGACCTTGGGACTGGAGGGGCAGTCCAAAGTTTGGTCTGAGAGCAGGAGATAGCCGAGGGTCATGGCAGAGTACAGAGGGGCTGGAAGCTGGGGTCCTGCTAGTTAGGAAGCCAGAAGGATCAAAGTTAGATCAACAGAGTTATTGGGTCCTTGGGGTTTGGAAGAACAGTTAGGACTAAGTCATCAGAGGCTGAAGCTCCGGTTAGGGTGTGTCACAAACCAGCAACAAAAGAAACACACTGAGCATGATTCAGTGTTAAAAACTATTTTATTAATCACTACTTATGATAATACGTAAAATAAAAGTTAAAAAAAAAATGTTAGTATGTTAGAATTCAAGAATGTTAAACCTCGAACGTTAACCCCAAAACTAAACTCTTCGTGTGTGTGTGTGACAAAGTCCAAAACTCCCAGTTCCTGAATGGTTCTTAAAGTTCAGTTCCGCAAGCCATAAGGTGAAACATGAGCAAGGACTTCTTCAACAACCACCGTTGTCTGAAGATAAGATGTAGATGTAGAAAAACCTAGAGAGAGTACATACGAAATCCAAATGTTCCACGATGGAACCCAAACGACTCTCCAGTGTTTACTCGGTAGTGACTTCCTCACCCCGAAAAGCATCCAAACCGTGGTCGTCCACACACAAATACCTGTTTCCTTCTACAGGTCAGCAACAAAGTGAACTCCACCGGATTACTTCCAACTTCCATACATGGATTTCAGTGGCAAACACAGTTATTGTTTCTCATCCATCGATAGAGAAAACAAGCAGGCTGGTGTCTCTCTCCCTTCTCTCTCTCTCTTCTTCTTCTTCTTACTTCTTCAACAACGTCATTACGTCCTTTATCTTCTATTGACGTAAGCACGCCCCACACACACATACACACACACTCTCTATCTTAAAGGGACTTTCACTGAGTCCGTAACACCTCCCACCTAAAAAAAAAATTTTCCCAAGAAAATTTTAACCGTGCATAGAGTTAGTAATGTTAATAATTATCACGCTACACAACTACAGACTATCAGATTAGTACAGATACATGTTTCCCATTTAACATCGGGAAAGACAATCAGCAATCACATTATCTTTGCCTTTAATGTGAGTTATCATGAGATCAAACTCTTGCAAAATTAAACTCCAGTTTAACAGCCTTCTGTTCTTGTTTTTGACTCGGCTCAGAAACACCAATGGGTTGTGATCTGTATACACAGTCAATGGTTTCTGAGCGGTGCAAACATATACACTGAAATGTTGCAAGGCTAAAACAAGCGACAGTAATTCTTTCTCTATGGTGGAATAATTCTTTTGATGCTCATTAAATTTCTTTGAAAAGTAAGCTACAGGATGGTCAATATCATCAAGGTCACCCTTCTGCAACAACACAGCTCCTGCAGCTTCATCACTGGCATCTACTGCTAATGAAAATGGCTTTTCAAAGTCAGGTGTTCTGAGCACAGGATGGTAGCATAAAATGGCTTTCAGCTTCTCAAATGCTTCTTGACAAGAATCTGTCCAAACAAACTTTACTCCCTTCTTCTGAAGATTAGTTAGGGGAAGAGCAATATCAGCAAAATTTTTACAAAATTTTCGATAATATCCAACCATTCCCAAAAATCTTCTAACAGTCCTCGTACCTGTGGGAATAGGGAACTCAGATATTGCTTGAACTTTTGCCTGAACAGGAGCTTGCTTGCCTTGACCTACAACATAACCAAGATACGTCACAGTGGCATGGCCAAATTCACTTTTAGCCAAGTTAACTGTAAGGTTAGCCTTGGAAAGTCTTTCAAACAACCTTTCTAACGCAGAGATGTGATCCTCCCATGTATCATTCCCAGTCACTAAGTCGTCAATGTAGGCATCTGTATGTTTTAACCCATGAATCACTGAATTAATCATTCTTTGAAATGTTGCCGGAGCATTTTTCATTCCAAATGGCAAAACATTGTATTCATACAATCCAGAAGGGGTTACAAAGGCTGAAATTTCCCTTCCTCTATCTGTTAATGGAACACACCAGTACCCTTTTAATAGGTCAATCTTTGTAAGAAATTTTGCCTTTCCCACTCTGTCTATGCAATCATCCACCCTAGGAATAGGGTAAGCATCTGACTTTGTTACAGCATTCACTTTCCTGTAATCTGTGCAAAATCTAACAGTTCCATCAGGTTTAGGTACAATAACACAGGGCGAACTCCAATTTGAAGTAGAATGTCTAATAATATCATTTTCCAACATGTATTTTATTTCCTGATCAACAAGTTTACTTTTTTCCACATTCATTCGATATGGGTGTTGTTTGATTGGTTTTGCATCCCCAACATCAACATCATGGGTAATTATCGATGTTCTGTTTGGAACATCTGGGAACAGATTTTTAAATTTTAAAATTAATTCTCTCATCTGTTGTTTTTGTGAAACTTGTAAATGGTCCAACTTCGTTTCAAGGTTCTCCAGGATATTTTGCTTTTTTAGTTTTCGATGGAACAATATTTGGTCTAAATTGGCCTTCCTCAACATCAACATCAGGCATTCTAGAAACAACCTTTGCATCATCCACCAAAGCCACAACTGAATCCCTCTCATAATAAGGTTTTAGCATGTTTACATGACAGAGTTGTGTTTTCTTGCGTCTATCTGGTGTTTTGATTATATATGTTAGATCAGTCACTCGAGATTCAATAACATAGGGTCCAGAAAAACGAGCTTGCAAGGGATTATTTTGGCTAGGGAAAAATACCAACACCTTTTGCCCCACTGCGAATGTCCTAGGCCGAGCACGTCTATCAAAAGATGTCTTCATTCTTATCTGGCTTGTTTTCAAATTCTCTCTCGCTAGCTGGCAGACTCTCTCCAACCGAGTTTTAAATTTTTGGACATAGTCCAACAGACTCAAGTGAACTTCCTCATTAACCCATTGCTCTCTTAACAACTCCAAAGGTCCTCTCACCCTATGTCCAAACACAAGCTCAAACGGACTAAATCCTATTGACTCCTGGATCGATTCTCTAACGGCAAACAAAAGTAAATGGATACCTTCGTCCCAATCCTTGGTGTTTTCAAAGCAATAAGTCTTCAGCATATTTTTGAGAGTAGAATGAAATCTCTCCAGAGCTCCTTGAGATTCTGGGTGATATGCAGATGATACAATCTGCTTTGCTCCCAGCTCATAGACTATTTGTTGAAAAATTTTTGACATAAAATTACTACCTTGATCAGATTGGATTTCTTTTGGCAAACCAAACAAGGTAAAAAATTTTTACAAGAGCCTTTGACACCATCTTGGCCTTAATATTTCTAAGGGGTATTGCCTCTGGAAATCTAGAAGTGGCACACATGATGGTTAACAAATACTGATTTCCAGTCTTAGACTTTGGTAATGGACCAACACAGTCCACAATCACCTTCGAAAAGGGTTCACCAAAAGCAGGAATTGGTTTCAAAGGAGCCACAGGGGGTTTTTGATTTGGTTTACCTACCATCTGACATGTGTGGCAGGTTCGACAAAACATCACCACATCTTTTCTCAAACCAGGCCAATAGAATTGTTTCAAGATCTTCCCTACAGTTTTATTCACACCAAAATGACCACCCAAAGGCATACTATGGGCCAGGTTTAAAATCTCATCCCTATAAACTTTTGGAACAACAACCTGATGAATAACTTCCCATTCCTCAGTAACAGGAACATGAGGAGGTCTCCATTTCCTCATTAACACTCCATTTTTGACATAGTATCCAGTTGGCACCTTTTCAATCTCCTCACATGAGAGAGCTTTTTCTTTCAATTCTGTCAACTCAGGGTCCTTTGTCTGTTCCACCATAAAATCCTTCCTCGACAAAGACAAATCTTTAAATTCAGGCTCACTGTAAGGATGTTGATCCTCCAGTGAAGACAGAAAAGTCTCAGATAAGGCATCAAAATTTTCTTCCTGTTTAGGACTGTCACAAGGAACTACATCAGACTGCACCGGACTGTCTTTCTTGGCTAATTCTTTAGCTCTAGCTCGAGTCACCGCACATGATGGGTAAACATCTGAATCATCCTCAGACTCATCAATCCTTGGTTTGGTTGTTAACCGTACCACAGGATCACTTTCTCCATTTGCAAGGTCATTTCCCAATAACAAAGAAACTCCTTCCACTGGCAAACTAGGTCTTATCCCTATCTCGACTGGTCCTTCTACGAACTTTGACTTTAAAATCACCCTGTGAAAAGGGACAGACATGGTCTCACCTGTAACGCCTCGTACTAGATTTACTTCACCAGTGTCACTTTCTTCACCAAAATTTAAAACACTGTCCAGCAAGAGAGATTGACTAGCCCCAGTATCTCTAAGAATTTTCACTGGCACCTGGGGTGACTCATCATTCAGTGAAACAAAACCCTCTGATACATACGAACGGAATTCTTTTCTCACCTCCTCCAACTTTTCCGCTTTTCCCTCTTGCAAGGACTGATCTTTAACAGCATCTCCTAAACCTTTTTGATTTTTAATTGCCTGAAAGCAAGCATTGGGCCCAGCTTCCTTCTTTTTCTTCAAAAGGGCACAATTAGATATCACGTGGCCAGGTTTCCTACAGTAATAACAAGTACGCTCAACAGGTTTCTCCAGCCCTGGCTTCTTTTCATCTTTTCCTTTTTGATTACCTCCCAATTTAATCTCTGGTTTACCTGGATTGTCTTTGTAACTCTTTTGAAAGGTTTTAGGTTGTCCCCATTTGGATTTATGGGTTAAAGCATAATCATCTGCCAACCTAGCAGTTTCTTGTAAAGTTTCCACTGCCTTTTCATTTAAATATGTTGTTAATTCAGCTGGAACACATCTTTTAAAGTCTTCCACCAGTATCAATTCTGTCAATTTATCATAATCCCCATCTACATTTTTAGCCAGGCACCATCGTTCAAAACATATTCTCTTTCCATTGGCAAATTCCATATAAGTCTGATCTGCAGATTTCCTCAAGTCTCTGAATTTTTGTCTATAAGCCTCAGGGACCAATTCATAGGCCTTCAAAATAGCTTGTTTTACCTTGGTATAATCAGCTGCATCCTCAGCAGACAAAGCCGAATAAGCTTTTTGAGCTTTACCTTTAATCACACTCTGTACCATAAGAGCCCATCCTTTCCTTGGCCAGTTTGAACTCACAGCAACCTTTTCAAAATGTTGGAAATACTGATCAACCTGATCTTCTTCAAACGGAGGGACTAATCGAACCTCCCTGCTGGCTGAAAAACCATCTTCAGAATCAGATTCCAAACTCCTACGCTTCATTTGTAACTCATGCTGCCTCTGTTTTTCCTTCTCCTCTGCCTCAAACTTTAACCGAATTAGTTCCCGTTCCCGTTCAGCCTCTAACTTCATCTGAGTTAGCTTTTGTTTGGCCTCTAATTTTAACTGGGTTTGATCTCGTTCAGCGTCTAATCTCTTTTCCTCTTGTTCGGCCTCTAATTTCTTCTGTTCTCGTTCAGCTTCTAATTTATTTTGCTCTCGTTCAGCCTCTATCTTTGCCAGCTGCACCTGTGCCTCAGAAATTGCTATTTCACTGCCAGGAAACTGTTTTAACACTTCCTTCTCAAACACCTTCTTTTCCACATAATGGCCAGCTATCAATCTCTGAATATCTGCCTTTCTCATAGACTGCTTTACTTCTGTAAGGTTTAGCCTTGTAGCAATCTTTATCAAATCATCCTTTTTCGCCACCTCCAATCCCTTTTGGGTTGGTGACTCCAAAAATGCCTTAATATCCATTGCTGCTGGTTTCCACACACACAAGCCAATTAAAAAGAATTTGGATTGAATCCCGAACAAATCTCGTCAATCTGGGGTACAATCCCAGACGACACTCGTTAACCTTGGGAACTATCCCGGACGAATCTCGTTAACCTTGGGAACGATCCCGGACGAGCCCCCAATTTTGTCACAAACCAGCAACAAAAGAAACACACTGAGCATGATTCAGTGTTAAAAACTATTTTATTAATCACTACTTATGATAATACGTAAAATAAAAGTTAAAAAAAAAATGTTAGTATGTTAGAATTCAAGAATGTTAAACCTCGAACGTTAACCCCAAAACTAAACTCTTCGTGTGTGTGTGTGACAAAGTCCAAAACTCCCAGTTCCTGAATGGTTCTTAAAGTTCAGTTCCGCAAGCCATAAGGTGAAACATGAGCAAGGACTTCTTCAACAACCACCGTTGTCTGAAGATAAGATGTAGATGTAGAAAAACCTAGAGAGAGTACATACGAAATCCAAATGTTCCACGATGGAACCCAAACGACTCTCCAGTGTTTACTCGGTAGTGACTTCCTCACCCCGAAAAGCATCCGAACCGTGGTCGTCCACACACAAATACCTGTTTCCTTCTACAGGTCAGCAACAAAGTGAACTCCACCGGATTACTTCCAACTTCCATACATGGATTTCAGTGGCAAACACAGTTATTGTTTCTCATCCATCGATAGAGAAAACAAGCAGGCTGGTGTCTCTCTCCCTTCTCTCTCTCTCTTCTTCTTCTTCTTACTTCTTCAACAACGTCATTACGTCCTTTATCTTCTATTGACGTAAGCACGCCCCACACACACATACACACACACTCTCTATCTTAAAGGGACTTTCACTGAGTCCGTAACAGGTGGCTGTAGGACCATCATTGGGTTAGGATGACAGTAAGTCTAATGGTCAATCTCTCAATGTCATTGGCAGGGTGAGATATATAGAGAGGAGGGGTTGGAGGTGGCTTTGTGTGTGCCTAAAGGGTAAAAATATGAGAGTTACATTATAAGGGTCCAATCTAACACTGTAAAATGAAGATCTAATTGTTCCAGAAGTACCCAATGCAGGCCATTCCTGGGGCAATATCAGTTAATTTCACCGACAATGCTCCAAACAAAATACTGCACAAGAATGGAATCATCCCTCATCTGATGCAGAAGTTACCTTAGAATGCACATTGGTGACACATGCCAGGAAATGCACAGAATAATGGGAAATAACCTGTAATAACTGGTATTCATGTTTCACTCTGGGAAAAAATCCATTTTTAATTGAATAATGCTGAAACAACAGTGTTATGCAATTGCATCTCTAGGCAATTTGGTATTAAAGATGCTCTTATTTCTTGCAAAGGTTCCAAGCAAAATTACAATTGATTTTCTGGAATATTAATATTGATATGTGTTGACTGTTGATTTTTTAAAAAGCTTATCTCTTTAACATCCCTTTTATTTTTCTGGGCAGACTGTACAACCCAAGCCATTAACAGATGGGTGAATGACTTAGTCCAAGCCTATTGCAGTCACAGCAACTGCTGATAAGGAGTGCACTGCCAATCTCTATTCCCCATGGATACAGCTCCCATTCATGAAGTGCCTTCCTGCATGATGTAGATTTGTTCAGCATTTTGCATGCTGGGAAAATAAAGCCAGCATCCAAATACACTGTCAGTCTGGCTTGATGCTTAAATCCACAATTTCATTGTTTCAACTCATGCATACAGAACATTATACAGGCTATTTTGCCATCAAAGATGCTAAGTGATGGTCTATAACTTTGTTGAATTGTGAAAACTTAATAGTTGTCTCTGATCATGCCTTTTTGTCTCTATGTCTTTTAATCTGTATTAACGTCTTATTTTTGCAGTCTTTTTTTCTCTCTTTGTATAATTTATATAGAATTTATATTCTGTGAGGGCAGGTGCCATAAGAAGAGGTTGGACAAATTTGGGTTGTTTTCTCTGGAGCGGCAGAGGCTGAGGGGAGATCTGATTAAAAGATTATGAGAAGCAAAGATTGAATAGACAGCCAGTATTTTTTTCCCAGGGCTCAAAATGTCTAATTCATTTAAGGTGAAAGAGGCAAGTTCAAAGGAGATATGTGGGGCAAGTTTTGTTTTTACACAGAGTGGGTGCCTAGAATGTGCTGCCAGAGGTGGTGGTGCAGGCAAATACGATAGAGGTGTTCATGAGGCTCTTAGACAGGCACATGAATGTGCAGAGAATGGAGGGATATGGACATCGTGTAAGCAGAAGGGGATTAGTTCAGTTAGGCATTTAATTACTAGTTTAATTAGTTTCGTGCAGCATCATGGGCCAAATGGCCTGTTCCAATGCTGTACTGTTCTATGTTCTATCTGTGTCGTCTGTACCTACATGCCTGTGATGCTGCAGCAAGCAAGTTTTTCATTGTACCTGAACCTGACAATAAACTCAACAAATGGACTGACTAGTTAGTAAAAAGTTTCTAGTTAATATAGATGAAAACTGTTTTATACTTATTTTCGATCCACTTCAATAACCCAGTCACACACTACTTTGCCAAGCTGGAGACCTTTGTTATGTAGGTCTCATAACTAGTATTACTGACTCAGGTCTATTTAGATAAAATAAAAACAATGGTCTTCAATGTTGGAGTTTTCCAAGCACATATTCTTGAATGAAGTAGCAAGAGTATTTTGTCCATGCTATATAGGCTCACCTCCACTGAAAAACAGGATAAGGCTCTTCTATGAAAAGTAGCAATCTTCAGATAACCAGTGATGCTGCAGATGGAAATACAATGTTAACGGAGTTGTTAACATATGTAGTCTGGATTTATTGCTTGAAGTAAACTTTCAACTTTAGAGATCATTGGTGTCATATTAAAATGAAATTTCACTCATAATAATTGAAATGCAAATAAGCAGCCTTCAAGATGGATTACTAAATAAGAGGTATGTTGCACAGCAGATTCTTCATTCATTTTTCAAAAGTTAAAAAAAAGTAACAACTAAAATTATGCCCAGTAGTTAAAGCCTTTTTTTAAAACATAAAACAGGTTAGCACATAGCATTTTTCGATCCATTATTCTGTCCCAAAAAAACGACTACTCTCAATATTTGTCATATCCCACAACACTAAAGCTTAGTTTCAATTGAAGTAACTTATCATCCAATTTATATGTCCTTGGTACACAAGTCAATTATGAAAGCTTGCTGGGTTCCAGGAGTTGATTTTCCAGTATATGAATGCCTAAAAAAGTTGAAGAATTCTCCAATACAGAGGAATTAAAACCTACATCTGAGATTACCCATCAACAATCACATTTGGTGCAGTTTAAGGTAATCCTTTGAAGTAGGAGATCTGCAAAAATTGCATTCCAATAGCATGAAAAAGAACACAGACTCTTTGCAGGCAGAACAGCTACGTAAAGAAGTTTTCAAACTTAGGCATACTTTCTTTTAGGCAAGGTTCTTTTCACAATCATAAAGAATGAATTATGGATTAGCCCCAGTGTAATCATAAGGTTTGCATCAAGAAGATTGCCAAATGATACATCAGGATACAGATCAGTTGCAGATATGGGTGAAGAAATGGAAGATGGAGTTTAATCCGGCCAAGTGTGAGGTGTTGCACTTTGGGAGATCAAATGCAAAGTGACAGTATACAGTTAATGGCAGGACCCTTAACAGTGTTGATGTACAGAGGGATCTTAGGGTCCAAGTCTATAACTTCCTGAAAGTGGCTGCACAAGTTGATAGGGTAGTAAAGAAGGCATATGTTTTCCTTTATTAGTCGAAACATTGTGTTCAAGCGGCACAGTAGCGTAGCGGCTAGCACGACGCTACTACAGCGCCAGCGATCGGGGTTCGATTCCCGTCGCTGTCTGTAAGGAGTTTGTACGTTCTCCTGTGTCTGTGTGGGTTTCCTCCGGGTGCTCCGGTTTCCTCCCACATTCCAAAGACGTACGGGTAGGTTAATATAGGTTTAAAATGGGCGGCGCGGACTCGTTGGGTCGGAAGGGCCTGTTACCACGCTGTAAGTAAAATTTTTTTAAAAAATTTAAGAGTCAGGAAGTTATGTTGCAGCTTTATAAAACTCTGGTTAGGCCACATCTGGAACATTGCATTCAATTCTGTTTGCACCATTATAGGAAGGATATGGAGGCTTTGGAGAGGGTGCAGAAGAGGTTTACCAGGATGCTGCCTGGATTGGAGGGCATGGGCTATGAGGAGAGGTTGGACACACTTGGATTGTTTTCTCTGGAGCAGTGGAGGCTGAGAGGAGACCTGATAGAAGTTTATAAGATCATGAGAAGCATAGATAGGGTAGACAGCTGATATCTTTTTCCCAGGGTTGAAATGTCTATGCACTGCCAGGGGTGGTAGTGGAGGCAAATACACTGAGGTGTTTAAGAGGCTCTTAGATAGGCACATGAATGTGCAGTGAATGGAGGGATATGGACACTGTGTAGGCAGAAAGGACTAGTTTAGTTAGGCATTTAATTGCCAGCTTAATTGGTTCAGCACAACATTATGGGCCGACAGGCCTCTTCCTATGCTGTATGGTTTTATGTTCTAACGAGTGGTGTCATCTACCACTTGAGTTGACTTTACTCATTGTCAAATGAAACTGCATCACCATTTTGCGTTTCAGAAAATTTGTTTGACCCTCACAGAGAAGCATGTTTATGTAGCACTCCATTCACTACAACTGTGCTATTTATGGGGCTACTTCACTATTTCATAACCACTCCAACTCTCCACTTCAGACCACTCTGGAGGATGCCTGGTGTGTTGACAGTGTGCTGCAAGGTCACACAGTGACTTTGTATTAGGTGCAGTACCATTTCTCCATTTTACCTCCTGGCAGTAAGAGATTCTGCATTGATCCAGTTGGATAAGTGCCCAGACTATAACTGCAGGACAGACAGAGACAGGACAGAGGGGGTGAAAAGTTCATGTCCATAGGCTCCAGCCCCCAAGACAAAAGGAGCCACTATCCTGTCTCTAGCCCTCCAAAGACAAATATATCTAGAGGGGCTTTTTAAGACGGTTGCAGCAGAAATCTGCTACCTCTATGGGCAGAGCTCCAATCAGGCACCTGTGCCTTATCCATAGAGGTCAAGCTCACTGTCACACTGAACTTCCTGACTGCTCCAAGCAGGAGCTGATTATTCCTGATTTGCTGGGGAACATGGCATTTGGCAAGTCACATGCTCTTTATGCAAGGGCACTGAAGGCTTACAGTATAAGCGGAGTAAAACCAGTGCACTGGTTTCATGATGACAACCAAAGATGAATAATCTGTCCCTGAGATCTTAAGTAATATTGCCAGTCTGCCTACGTAACACAGTCCATCTAAATGGGGAAAGTAAAACCTGGCTGTTCTGAGAGTAAATTGTCACTATTGTTTTTCAACTCTGAGGTTGAAAATCTCACAGAGATCAAATTTTGAAAAATTGCAATGTTTTCAATGTCAGTTGGAGAGGAGGGGGTATTTTAAAAAATGGTGTGAGGACAAACAAAAAGCCTGATGAGAAGACAGGAGTCAACCTTTCCACTGGGCGCCATGATATCCAGAAATGGATGCAATGTTGCTCAATTCTGGGTTAAGCCAATTTTCAATGGCACAACTTCATTTTTTTTTGGAGTTGTACAAAGGAGTTTGTAGATGTTTATGGTTTTTGTGTGAGTGTGTAAGTATGTGTGTTATTGAGAAGAGATAAAAGGAATGCAAGTAAGCAGTTAGAAAAATGGCTGGTACAGCAGAATGGGCATCTCTGTGTCTGAGTTGAGACAGGAGGACTGCAAAGGAGGTAGCTGATTGTGTGCCATGGATGCAGACGGGAGGAACATTTTGAATTGCCAGACCAGTTACCTTTACATATCCGAGGTAACGGAATTTCTTGTATAACTATTCTCAGGTAGATAGAAGACGCAAGAGATTCTGCAGATACTGGAATGTGGAGCAACACACACAAAATGCTGGAGGAACTCAGCAGGTCAGGCAGCATCTACGGAGGGGAATAAACAGTCAACGTTTCGGGCCGAGACCCTTCATCAGGACTGATGACAAGTCCTAATGAAGGGTCTTGGCCCGAAACGTCGACTGTTTATTTCTCTCCATAGATGCTGCTTGGCCTGCTGAGTTCCTCCAGCATTTTGTGTGTGTTCCCCCAGGTAGATAGAAATTACTCCCAGAGGTAATCTCAATGACCACCTCCTATCACATTTAACCTTAAACCTGTAGCACCACCTCAGGTATAAGATGTTGATATCAACATCAGTAAATGGTGAAGGGGGAGGGGGAAGGTTGTTCTTCAGCAAAGGATTCCTTGCTACCATAATGGTTCTGAGAATACAGTTCTAACTGTATTGTGACTTGGTGGAGAGTTCCCTTTCAGGGCTAGTGACTTGAGGCCAATTAACACAGAATAAATTGACAGATATTGAGCCACTAATGATCAGGGCTTCATATCTAGAGTTTAAAGGCAGCTCTATGAACTCAAAATGCGATAAAGCATTTTCACTATTTTTGCCATCCAGTGCTATGTCTGATCCGAGCTGACTTGAGTTGGGACGGGTTTACTGTGAACCCAAATTTTTATTTAGGACAATCTAATTTCTAGACACTTGTTTGTTATTATTGGCAACAATATTTTTAGGTGTCATTTTTTTCTGTCTTTCCTGGATTTAGCCCCTTTCTCAGGGGGCCTGTTCCAAATTTGCAATATCCTGCAAGGAAAAATCTGTAACCTTGATTAAGGATGTGTCTCCTAATGCAGTGCTGATCATCCAATAAAAGGGAAGTGGCTTGCTTACTTCTTGATATTTTGGAGACCTGCATTATGCCTCTTTTTTGTCTTCTTTACAGAAACATAAATAACATCAGTAACAAGCGTTCCTTCATAGCTTTCTTCCCTCTGACTGGAATTATCCTGGCTGCTCTTCTCTGAATACATTCCATCACTGCTCTGTTCTGTTTGAAATAGGGTGCTTAATATACTTCAAACTGACCAACTGCCTGTACAATGCTTTCATACTCTGATGTCTAATCCAATGTCCTTCAGATCAATCCAAGTACACAAATTGACATCTTAGGCCAAAAGTTCACTCTTATAGCTCCAAACAAAAAAACTCCCATTGTTCTCTAAATGCTTATTAGCTTTATTTGATGCTACAAAAGAAGGGGTGGGGGTGCATTTTGGAACAGATCATGATAAACAGGAGTGCAACATTATTTATTGTGAAGGTTCTAAAGAAAAATAATCTAAGAAGTGATGGAACTTCGATAGGACTTGATAGAGAGCAGATAAGACTCAATAGTTGACATTAGACATGGTGGGCTAACAGCTCTGTTTCTGTGTTGTATGACTCTATGTCATCATTGATGCCCTGAAACAAAAACAGTAATATGCTATTGAAAATAGGCTTCGTACAGAGAAGCGCAATTTTGCACACATTTCTTTGTTTCTCAGGGCACGTTGGAAAATTTGAGTCCTCATTCTTTGGTGGGATTTTTCTTCTCCCTGGCCCTTTTTATTTTCCTACTGCAAATCTTCACATGTGACATCAACATAGATTCAGTGTTATATAGCATGGAAACAGACTCTTCAGCCCTCATCCATGCTGACCAAATTGCCTTCCTGAGCTAGTCCAATTTGCGTTTAGCCGATATCCCTCTAAATCTTTCCTATCCATGTACCTGTCTAAATGTCTTTTAAACATTGTAATTGTACTCACCTCTACTGACAGCTTGTTCCACATACTCACCAACCTATGTGTGAAAAACTTGGCCCTCACATCCCCTTTAAATCTTTCCCCTCTCACCTTAAACTTATGCCCTCTTTTTTAGACTCCCCTTACCCTGGGGAAAAAAAGGCTGTGACCTTATCTATGCCCCTCGTGATTTTATATACAGTACCTCTGCAAGGTTCCCACTCAGTTTCCTACATTCCAGGGAAAAATGCCCCAGCCTATCCAGTGTCTCCTTATAACTCAAGCCCTCCAGTCACAGTAACATCCTCGTGAATCTTTTTTGCACCCTTTACACATTAATGGCATCCTTCCTGTAGCAAGCCAACCAGAACTGTGCACAATACTCCAAGTGCAATCTCACCAGTGTCTTTAACAGTTGTGCAATATGCAATACTAGTGAGATTTTCAACATGGAGTAAAAATCAACAATTCTCATGCACTCACAGAGCAATCATGATCAACCCTGTTTTCCCAGTGGCATCTAAAGAGCCAAAACTTGAACCACATTTCCCATGGATCCACAATGCTATATGTTTGCCCATGGATGCCCCGGTTACAGTCACTCTCAGCTTCCTAGCCTCAGGACCATTCCAGGCTGATACTGCTGATCTCTGTCACTGCTCACAGTTTGCAACTCTTAGCCACATTAGGGAGGTCATCCAAACTCCGTGCTCAAGGAAAGGAGATTTCATTTACTGTTCCTTCTGCCACCAACTCTGCTTTAGAGGGCATTCAGAGATTAGAGTATAATTCACAGAATGACTGATGGTGCTAAAATGCTGAATGTGTGTCTCACACCAGTTTCAAAGCATCCAGTATGCATGAAAATTAGATTATAATTTATTCATTATTTACAAGGTGAACTGTTTCATTATGTAATAAACTGTGAACTCTCTCAAGAAGTCTAGTCTCAAACTGCTACAGACAAAATGGAGTTGTCACTGGGAAAGTTGTTTTCAAATTATCAGTTTGGTAACAGTTGCTTCTTCATTCTACATAACAAACCACAAGGGAAAAAAACTATAGAATATCATTTGGTATAATTTCTTCCAACATTTCAGAGCACCATTATACTAAATGAGTTAAGATGATCTTCTTTGCCAGTATACTTTTCCATCAAGAAATTTCCATTGATTGTGTTCATTTTATCCTTTGGGGAAAATCATGTTTGTCAATTGCATTTGTTACAGTGCAAAACTATTTAATTTGAGGTTTTTTTAATCTGAATTCTCCCATTAATTTTCTGAGCAAAGTATTTCTGGGAATAACTTAATGTGTTAGAAAAGAATTTTAATTAGGTACAACTTAGCTTCTAGCTATGTTTTCTTGTCGATTCTCATCTTGTTTCCAACTGAATGCATCACAGCCTCCCACATGCTAATTTCTTGCAGTTCGGTATTCCACAAATGCAACGGACTTGACAATTGAGTGAAAATACTGAAATTCAGTCACATGGGACCATCTTTTACAGTGCCAAGTGAATGAAAATCGATTATCTCTGGAACAGAACACAACTGCAACCATTTTCTGGCTGAATCAGGTCACTCTAGAAATTCAACCAGGCACTTCTGGTCATGGATCTCACTCAGGATGATGACCCAGTTTCCATGCTAGGCACTCTAAAGCATAACACGATTCCCTATGTAGCATTCCTTTAAACAGTTGCCAGGGAAATTAGGTCACATTCCTACAGAGCATACCTGTCACTGGATACTCCCAGAGCTACCAATTTAAAGGGAGCAGGTACAAGAAATGCACTCAGGTAAATCCCTTCTAATTTGAGCACTTTCAGCTCTTCTCAGACTCCACCCCCCACCACCAGCCGACTCCCAAGGTGATCTTACTTGGTCAGCATCTCCATCCACCGATCATTCAAGGCTCATTCACAAGGTCTCAATCGGAGACCTGACATATCCCCTCCCCAGCTCAGAATGGGTTTACAACCCCTACCCCAACATCCTACAAGCCACTGACTGGACTTCCTACAATTAGCAACACCCCCCCCACCCCCCAAACACCCCCACCCCTTACCACCTGCCCCCACGGGTCTAATTAGACTTGCGGTATCCAACCTGGATAAGTGTAGTTCCAATAATATGCAAACAGCTCAACTTTATCTGGATCAGAGCAGCTCTTTAATTGAACTACCTAAATTCTCACTGTCTCCTTCACAGGTGTATTGTGGCTGCACCACAAACAACACACACTACAATAATGATTGGGATCTCTCCTGGGGTGGGGTGACCTGTACAAGAGAGATGGGTTGCAACTGAACTGGAGGGGGACCAATATTTTGGTTGGGAGGATTTTCCAGTGCTACCCACTGGAGTGGGTACCGCCCTACTAGAGTGGCAGGGGGTTGGGACCCTGAGCAGTAGAGTAGTTTATGAGGAACTCAGGGGATACGGTAGCCAATGAGAGCAAGTTTAGTTGACAGGATAGGCAAAAGTACAGTAAAGCGAGAGGAAAGACTATTAGTTTAAACTGCATGTATTTCAATGCAACAGGCTTAACAGCTAAGGGGGATGAACTCAGGGCTTGGATTGGCTCTGGGGACTGGGATATCATAGCCAATACAGAAACATGGCTGAGGGAAGGGCAGGACTGGCAGCTCAATGTTCCAGAATACAGATGCTACAGGCATGACAGAGGTGCAGGTAAGAGAGGAGGGGGAGTTGCCTTCTTGATGAAAGAGGACATAACAATGGCCCTTAGAGAGGATATTCTTGGGGGATCATCCAGTGAAGCCATAGGGGTGGAGCTTAGAAACAAGAAGGGGATCGTCACTCTTATGGGATTGTATCATAGGCCTCCCAGTAGTCAGCGGGAAATGGAGGAGCAGATATGTAGAGAGATTGCAGTTGGTTGTAAACATAATAGGGTGATATAAGTGGGAGATTTTAACTTCCCTAATATTGACTGGGCCAACCAAAGAGTAAGAGGCTCAGATGGAGTGGAATTTTTGATATGTGCCCAAGAAATCTTCCTTATCAATATCTAGAGAGACCTACTAGAGAGGGTGCAACACTGGACCTCTTCCTGGGGAATGAAGTAGAGCAAGTGGTGGAAGTGTCTGTCAGTGAGCACTTTGGGTCCAGTGACCTTAATCTTATTAGATTTAAAATAGTTATGGAGAAGGGTACGGTCGGCTCACGGGTTAGGGTCCTGACCTGGGGCACAGCAAATTTTGGAGCCATTAAGCAGGGTCTTGCAGAGGTTGATTGGGCGAGATTGTTTGCAGGGAAAGGAGCGTCTGCCAACTGGAAGGCTCTTAGATGTCAAGAGTTCAGGGCCAACCTGTTAGGATGAATGGCAAGGCTGGCAGGTTCCAGGAACCCTGGATAACAAGAGATATTGAGGCTTTGCTTAAGAAAAAGAGGGAGGCATACATTATGTACAAGGAATTGGGAACTAGTGAATCTCTTGATGACTACAAGTGTAGGAGTGCACATAGAAGAGAAGTTAGGAGGTCAGAAAGAGGATATAAGAGGGATCTGGCAGGCAAGGCGAGACAAAATCCCAAGAGATTCTATAAGTATATTAAGTGTAAAAGGGTGGCTGGGGAGAGAATAGGTCCCTTTAAAGATTAGCATGGCTGTCTGTGTGTGGAACCAAAGTAAATGAGTCAGATTTTTAATGAATATTTCTCTTCAGTTTTTACTGTGGTGAAAATGATGAAAGCTAAGGAAATGGGGGAAATGAGTGGCGATGTCTTGGACCACATACAAATTAGCAGGGAGGAAGTATTGGAGGCCTTAAAGTGCACCAAGGTGGATAAATCCCCAGGGCCTGACCTGGTGCATTCTCGGAACTTGAGGGAAGGTACAGAAGAAATTGTAGAGGTCCTTGCTGAGATTTTTGCTTCATCTCTGGTCCCAGGTGAGGCTCTGGAGGACTGGAGAGTGGCTAATGTGATACCATTGTTTAAAAAGGGTAGCAAGAATAAGTCAGGAAACTACAGGCCAGTGAGACTGAAATCAGTGATGAGTAATTTGCTAGAGGGGATTCTGAGGTACAGGATCTACCAAAATTTGGAGAGACAGGGTCTGATTTAGGACAGTCAGTGCGGTTTTGTGTGTGGGAAGTCATGTCTGACAAATCTCTTGGAGTTCTTTGAGGAGGTAATCAAGAGGGTAGATGAGGGTAGAGCAGTGGATGTTGTCTACGTGGACTTTAGCAAGGCCTTTGTCAGGTTCCTCATAGAAGGCTAGTCTGGAAGGTTAGATCGCATGGGATTCTGAGGGAGATGGCTGATTGCATTCATATTTAGCTCAGTGGTAGGAAGCATAGGGTGTTGGTCAGGAATTGTTTCTTGGACTGGAGGACTGTGTCTAGTGGTGTGCCACAGGGGTCAATGCATCTAAGTTCTGCATAAGGTCAACCATAAAGAAGCACTTATAATATTCATCCTTTTTGGTGTAACTTTTCTTTGCAGATTTAATTACATTCCCTTATTAAAAATACCATGCCTTTCACTATTAATTTCAGAATGCCCATTAATTCATTTTTTTAAACATTAGATGTGGGCACTAATATATAGATAGAAATCTATTGATGGAAAATATCAGTATAGTTAGAATTTCTCCATATGCATCTCAAAGCTGTACCATTTTGATGATTCTATTTTGGCAAATATCTATTTTAGTTTCACAGAAGGAAGACAGCCAGATCACCTGCACCTCATTTTTGTCTTTATTATATCAAAAGGCACAAAACTGATGTGATCTACTCCCTTTCATAGACATTTTGTTTTAATCCAACCACCAAGGCACATTTAGTATCACTTGTCATGTTAATTTTAGACAGCAAAAAAGATACCAGCTTATTGAAAGTCACTCAAAGAATTCTATACTCAGGTAAACTAACACTCTTACATGAAGGATGTAAACATTCTCCCTGTGGACAGAATGCTTGCTCCATAGCCTTAGGCACTAACTGTTCTACTGACAGCAAGTAAATTATAGATTCCCTGTATTTAGAGCCAAAGGTCCAGCAAAGGTTCCAAACTAACTGAGCCTCTAGTTTACTTTTCAATTACAAGACGAAAGCAATCTACAGTGCAAAGCCAAGTTCATTCTATTGTTGAAATAATATGCTTAAGGTAGGGAACTACACCAACTGCTTGATTTACAATGCCTAATTTGTAATGGAGGTAATCCACTCCAGATGAATTTAACTGTGTATATACCTTACATGCCAAGCCCCTCTTTCCATATTCAATCACCATAGCACAACAGCTACTTCTTATAGGGTAATGAGTGGGACTTCTCACGACATAGGCCACTTCTGTTCCTCACTTACAAACATGACTTCACCAAAAGTCTTTGCAAATTGGTCAAATCTGCAAAATATGCCTGACAAGCAGGGGCAGTAGCAATGAGGGAGATGTCATAAATTATCGAATAAATTAGTTAAAATATCCAATGCATTAAGTTTCATCAGTCTCTTCTGATTGCACGTATAAGGTTTTACACATTAAAAAGAAATCGGAAAAACCAGCTAACCCATGATGGGAGAATTGAAAGCTAAGGAAGAAGTTGAAAGAGACCCAGAGGTCTCAGTAGATTTGATGATTGCATGGTCAGGCGATAAATACCCATTAGAAGTTGAACTATAAATAGACAAACTGCTAGAATATAGATCAGAAAAAGCCGTGATTGAACTGTGCGGTGGCTGCTCATGTATCCACTCTAGATACAGTCGCCAAACCACAAGGGAGGTACTCTACTCTGTTGGAGAGGGTAGAGACAAGACCAATGAGACTGATCCCTTATCTGGGAATTACCTTGCCTGCACTTTCCAGTCTATTATCTATCAGTTAAATTTGAAGTGATTTTGAAGGGCATGGAATGGATTTCCAGATGGATTGTAATGAATCACTGGAATTACTTAATAGCACTTTTGTATAGTAATTGGCGAGACTCATTGGGGTCTGCAATGAATGAACTATGATGAGTCAAATGGCCTAACTTACCCATATTACCTTGTGACTTTGTGAACCAATTTGATTTTCCATATGTACAATAAAGGGAAAACTTGCACTGATTTACTCTCCCACAATTTCTCTGTATTTTCCCAGCTCCCACCAACATTTCTCCAATTTTGTGCAAAATATTCTGTACAATAGTAATATTTTTCAGCTAACAATGATCGTGGAACCTGTTCATTAAAAAAAAAGATAATTCAGTATTCCTCTTCTTAAATCCTTCAGATTGAGCGTGACTTGCTTCTACTCTATTTCTGTGGATTCCGAGGCCAAAGTGGGAATTATCGACTCTTCCACAGATGGGGTAGCAGATGCCCGATAGGTAAGGTGGGTTGTTACTTTGTGAGATGATGCAGTCCTTTAGCTGCTTACACAGAACCTCTGTGCACTTCCAACGCATGGCCCAAGGTTCTCAGTGCTGTTCCAAATGCTCTTTCTCCACTTTCTGCAGTCAGGGGACAGAGATTCCCAGGGGTCAGTAGAAATGTTGCATTTCCTCAAAAAAAGGCCTTGAGTGCATCCTTGAATCTTTTCCTTTGCATGTTAATTTCTTCCCATAACAGAATAGGGAGTCTGTTTTGGGCACCTGATATCAGGGATATGAAGAATGTTACCAGCCCAATGGTGTGAACTGAGTGTAACTAGGACCCTAATGTTGGGAGCTTGGAAGTAGCATTAGCTCACCTATCCTTCCAATGAATTTGAAGGTCTTTATGGAGAGAGTTTTGGTGGTATTTTCCAAGCACCTTGAGGTGCCTGCTGTAGGACTAAGCAAGAGGGCATGGGTCACTGTTATCTGGTAGAGTTTTATGCTAGGTCTGAGTTCTCGATCTTCAAACATCCTTTTCCTCAATCAACCAAAGCTTTGGTGGCTCATTGAAGGTGTAGTGAATTTCATTAATCGATGCCTGCCTTTGCCAAGGAGCCTCCTGACATATGGAAAGTAGTCCACATTTTCCAGAGTCTCACTGTGAACACATATTGTCAGAGGGTAGTTGTGAACACGGGTTCATAGAGGACCTTGGTCTTGCAGATGTTGAGTGCAAGATCCATCCTCTCAAATGTTTCAGTGAGCAAATTGACAATGGCTTGAAGTTCAGTCTCCAAACACAGGCAAGCATGCAAATGCAGTAGCCATCTATAAATACAAAGCTCTTTCCATTGTATCCATAATGTGCCATAAATGTATGTACCATAAGTGCCATAAAGATGTGCCATAAGTGTATGTATAACTGGTCATGCACAAAAACAACATTTATAGCCATCTCTCAGCATGAATCCAACTCAAGTTGATCTCAGTCTGATCTGTAGGATTAATATAAAGAGATGGCATTGATTATATCTGACAAGTGTCCAGCACTCTGAAGCCTAATACATCAGGTTGCAAGCACTTGCCCATAAGTAAAGCTTGACATGCTATATGCATGGAGCACGGTATCATGTGCAGAAATTATATTTTGATCACTACAATTGCTCCAAACAGGATTCAAAGTATTTGAGTTACACAATCAGCTTAATGAAAATTTATCTTCCCCAGACGGTAAAAGAGCTCTGGCTGTGACATGAATACACAGTCCCAGGTGACACAAGCACTGGTGTGGAATTTGCTTTCTTCTACAAATCCAGGCAATGTTGGAAAGACACGCTGCTAACTGGAATGTTCTAAAATATCACCCATCAGTGCAATTCAATCTAGAAATTAACTAAAGTCTAGGATTAGGTTCAATTCCTGCACATTAATGTCCTTCAGTGCACACCTCCCTACTCCAGTTTAACATCTGATTAACTTTTAATGCTCTTTAAGGTGCACTAGCAAGCTTCATTGTTTTAACACAAATGCTCCAAAGCAGAGCAAAAAGAGAAGTTTTCTACTGGCCAGTGAACAATGACTGTACTTACATTATTAACCACATGGAATTAGAAAATTGACTGGACAGATAAGGATCATTTGGACTAATGTGGTAGCATTTTGTATCCCTTCTTTACCATATCACATTCTACACTTATTCCCTTTAATATCATGTTAATCTTGTCTCAATGTGCACTTGTGGCAAAGCACTTATATGTCCTTGTGATTCTTAAGCCCAGAATTACACAAATTTCTGATGCCCTGATTTTGTGCTACATTCTGCATGAATGTCAAATTATGTCACCAGAAAATTCCTTACTTTGAGAAATTGCTATTGTGCTTTTCTTCCATTTAAAAGCATTAGATACCAACTTGTGTGTTCACAAATGGCAGCTGCTTGCTGAGCTCACAGCTGATGCCCCATTCACAAACTGCCCAATAGGAAACAGGTTGTTGAAGTTAATGAGTTTTCTCCATGGCTGCTGCACAGGCTTCCATGGTGGTAAAGGAAAAAGGGAAGGGGGCAGCAAAAAGTAGGCAGGGAAAAAATAAAATCAGGGAAAGGGAAAGGTTAAACAGTGCATAAAAGCAGCATATGGAAAGCAAAATGAAGGAATCAGTAAAGATAAAAAGCTTGTCTCATGAGGGGCTTTCTAATTCAAATGTGGCTCCTGACTTGCTGTCTGATATGCTCCTTATTTTACTGCGAGTAAACAATGAAGGTCATAGGTTGAAATTTCTCTGGTGATGTCAGAAATTCATGTGGCATTCATTGACGACATCACATGTGCAAAATACAAGAGGGAAATAACACGTGCAAACAGGCACAAAGTGTTTTTATGCCCGATTTGCACAAAAAAGTACCAGAAGTGTTATTTTTTTCTAATCCATTTTCTCACCTTTAATAACTTAAATTCCTCTTCAATATTCCAGTCAAATGACTGAGGAGCACCTGACAATTAATTATTCATTTCTTTCAAAATTTTGCAAGTTATTACAGCACCAGAGATAAGAAAAGATATCTTTATTAGTCACATGTACATCGAAATACACAGTGAAATGCATCTTTTGCGTAGCGTGTTCTGGGGGCAGCCCGTAAGTGTCACCATGTTTCCGGCCCCAACATAGCATGCCCACAACTTCCTAACCCGTACAGCTTTGGAATGTGGGAGGAAACCAGAGCACCTGGAGGGAACCCATGCAGACACAGGGAGAACACACAAACTCCTTACAGACAGTGGCCAGAATTGAATCCGGGTCGCTGGTGCTGTGATAGCGTTATGCTAACCGCTACATTACTGTGCCTGCCGGAACCCATCTGTAAGGAGTTTGTATGTTCTCCCCATGTCTGCATGGGTTTCCTCTGGGTGCTCCGGTTTCCTCCCACATTCCAAAGATGTACAGGTTAGGAAGTTGTGGGCATGCTATGTTGGCGCTGGAAATGTGGCGACATTTGTGGGTTGCCCCCAGAACACTCAACGCAAAAGATATATTTCACAGTGTGCTTCCACGTACAGGTGACTAATAAAGATATCTTATCTTAACTTTTCACAGTGCCTAAATTTGAAAGATACTTTTTTTTTAAACTATGTACAAATGGCTTGTCCCTAAAGGAAACACGTTGCTTGGATAAACTGAAAACTGTAAGTATCTGACTTGGCCATTAATTAGCTTACACTGTCAAAAGGCCCACCACTTCAGAATACTGAAGCTAATGATGAAACGGTAGGGTTATTAGATGCCTGATGCAATAACCTGAGATTGCAGGCTAGTTTGCTTTTCCCCTTAGGTAATTTTGTGAGCATAAAATATTCTAAATAAGACAGAGGAACGTAAGCTCTGCAGAATGTGATATCATTGAAGATAAAGCTCCAGTAAAATTTAGACCTATTTAAAATATCTCTGCATGCAAAAATATTCCACTCGATGCAATTATAATACAGCTAAAGTTAAATCTGGTTACATATTTAGACTACAAATTATTCGCTAAATTAAATTCTACACTATTATAACTTCCTAATCACTCTGCAGTTCAGGACTAAACTTTACCTCTTTGCCTTTTGTCCTTCATTGTTGGAATAGACTCCCTGGCCAACTGTCACTCCACACTTCAAAAAGACAAGTGATTCATCCACACCGCTGTTTATGACCCACCTGAATAAACAACTGGAAGAGTGCTGACTTCAGGTTCACACAGTGTCTAATGTTCTCTTTGCAAGGAGCAATCTGTCTCTGTGAGATGCTTTCCCTGGTAACATTAAAAAATCTTGTAAAATTTCTTAAGATACACTACGTAATTCTTTAATAGTTATCATTGGGAATGGTTAAATTAAGGCATTTTAATGTTTAAGCAAATGAACACATTGCACATGTTTTCATTAAAATGAACAATTCAGTTTTTAAAATTTCCTCCCTATTTTATCTGAAATAGAATCAAACTTCTGTTTCAGTGCTATGATTGGACATCACAATGCATGTGTTGATGACTGTAAAATGCTATGGTTGAATAAAAAACATTGATATTGTTGGTGTTGTTCCACTGTAATATTAAATGGACACAATTGTCTTTACACCTGTTCCGCTGCTGTTCACAAAAACATGGCTTGGGTATAAAACAATAAAAAAAAGCATCACAATTATCTTATCAGAAAGCTGCCAGCAGAAAGAAATAGATTAGAAAGACCAATAAGAATATAAGATCAAAATGATTTCTGGAGAAAGAAAGGAACAATTAAAGCACTGCATTGTCAATGTTTCAATCTAAAAACTGTCGTCTTGCAATTCTGGAATATTGCAAGGTCCTCAAGATCAGTATCAATTTATAAATGTACAAGATCAGCTTTCAATTGAGGTTGAGCAGCATGACCTATAGGAAGTAGGAACCAAAGTAATCTCCATATCTGGAGGTCGCCAAGAAAGATAAACTATAATAACCACAAAGTTAATGTGCAATTTACCTGACAAAAGAAAAATCTGAAAATGTAAAATGTGTTAATTGCAAGATTTTGATGTTCTGCTGCTGAATGTGACTCAAGGATTGCCTACTCTGTTTAATAACAAATGAACAGTTACAGTATGCTGGAAGAAGAACTGGTTATTGTGAATCAAAATAATCAAGTTTTTCTTAGTTGAAAACCATGCCTTTCGTTTTTTATTCTGCATTACAACAATGCCTGCATTCAAAAGTACATAAATTGTCGCAAAATTCATTGTGTTGTTCCAAATGGGACACGAAAGGATGATAATCAGTCCACTTTTCTTTTCAATGACCCCAACTTTCCAGTTCAGAGCTTGCAGTTATTAAGCTGTACACATCAGCTTGGTCCAAAAATATAAACCCTAAGTCTTTACTGTGCAGTTATTAAGCTGTACACATCAGCTTGGTCCAAAAATATAAACCCTAAGTCTTTACTGTGCAGAGATAGCTCACTTTTCCCACAATCAACATGGTGTTCCTACAAGCTCCTGTGTTCTCAGATGTGGAGAGTGAAATAATTAGCCAAAATGCCTGCTCATGATCATTATCCAGTAATCTCTGCTGGAAATGTACAAATAAGAATTAGATAAAGGCACAGTTGGGCTCAATCATGATGCTTCATGGTTAACTCCCTCTTCTTTGTTCTCAATATCTCCAAACCTTCACCACCTGGAAGATCAAAGGCTGTACGTCCACTGGTACCCTGTCACTTCCAACTTTTCCTCCAAAGTCACAAACCAACCAAACTTGAATAAATATCCTACATTAGGGGATTAAGGGTTATGGGGAAAAGGCAAGAAAATAGGGTTGAAAGAAAAAAAAAATCAGCTATGGTGGAGCAGACTCCATGGTCTGAATGGCCGAATTCGGCTCATATATCTTACGGTCTTATCACTGCTGTGTCAACACTTGAGTGCACCCTCAATACATGGACTACAGTGGTTCAAAACAGAAGCTTACCACCTCTTTCTCAAGGCTACATAAAGATGAAAAATAAATGCTAGCCTTGCTCGATGTTTCTAACTCAAGAATGAGATTTCAATATCTTACTGAAGCTCAACCATGGCAACCAACCAGTCTGAGACAAGTAAGAATATCTGGCAATGGGTGGGGGGCAGGGGTGAGATGATCAGTAGGCAGTGGTCTACAGTTACATTGCATGTTTTTCCCAATTCTACTCTTTCATCTTTCACCTCAAAGTTATAACTATTTCAGTGAATATTAGTTGCACAATTTGCCATGAAATCAAAATCTTCTGGCCATTATTAAAGGTTGCCTTGTCTTCTTCCTATGTGCTTTTACAGCTATAACAAGTACCCCATACACTCAGCTTCCAATGCACTTTCATTCATTTTACAGGAATGGCTTTAAGCAGAAATGCAGACAGATCTTGCTTAAAGGTAGACAAATATTCTTACAGGTCTATGATAGAGAGAAAAAAACGTTTGGCCTGTTGGAACAGATTCATTATATAGCCTTTTGATAGTCAGGAAAATTGACAGAAAGCATATACTGAAGGTTTCAATTAACACTTCTGCATTTATGCCTTTGTAGGTAATGACGAAAACCATCTGCTGAGGTTGATCTCACCATTTCCAGATTGCATTACTATTGCAGTCAAGGCTGCTGATGGTGGCAGTTTTGTAAAGTAATTGCACCACAGGACTCTGGAAATTGACCTTAAGAATTAACACATTCATTTGCACAACAAAAGGTCTCCATTATCACAGTATTTTTCCATGCAATTGTATCAACTAAATCCTGATGCACCATTTTTATTTGTTCATCTAAATTTCTAATGCAATCAAAGATTATCTAATTATGATATATTCAAATAGCTTCATACATTACATTCTTGAATTAGAATATGGATGTGATATTAATATTTCATGTTATGCTGTAATCATCGAGGCAGTCATTGAGATTTGGATGTGTGGTTTAGCCTACCATTACTCTAGCACTGACTTACAGAAGGACTGAAGCTCCCACCAAAAAGAATGAATATTTAAAATATTTCAGAGATGTTTAACCTTTACAAAAGCATTTATAATATTCCCATCTTACATCTGTGCAATGCATTTCTGCATTATTTAATTGTTATTTTGGAAGTATTAGTATAACTTTCAATATATACTGATTATGTTTTAGTAAAAGAAGTTGTTCCATATTTATAGAATAAACATACTTTGCTGTAACATATGCCAAGTCTTATTTGCTCTTCTCCACTATTGGCTCTGAAGCATTGATTTTTTGGTGCTTCATTTTGAATCACAGACAAGATGAATGATTCTTTTTCTTTATTATTAATGACCATCACAATATCAGCAACAAAAAAATTATATTATTAGATAATGTTGCTGCTGGTGACTGACCACCCAAAGCAAAACTCCTCAATGTCAAGAGAGATACCAGATGTCAAAACACCGATTTTTGCAACACTTGACCCTTTGGTCAAGTAAGTTTAATGAAATTTCACTGAAGATATACAAACAGTGCACCGCTAGTATCTTCCTAAAGATAAAAAGTGGCTTCTGTAGCTTCTATGCATAATGTGAGGCCACTTCTACTCAAGGCCCCAATATAATTTCAGTGCCTAACCTGGAGGGATGCCAGAAATATATTACAATTATCTCATTAAATATTAATATTTATTCCACACCAAAGTCTGCTTTGCACCACTAAATACAGCGGCAGCTTTAGTTTCAGGCCAAATTCTATCATATTATCTGTGAAAAGCCGTGTTGCATTTTCCTTAAGAACAATTAATTTGCTTTAAATTAAAATTAATTCCAAACAAATTTGTTACATAAATGCTTGTACTCTGGACATCTACAATGTATTCCATACTCTACATTCTAAAATAATAAATCTGATCTGGTTCACTGAAAACATAATGCCATGTTGCAAACTATTCATACACCTGCTTGTTAAAGTTCACCATTTGTCAGTCCTAGCCTATTGAAGAGAAGGTCATAGTTGCAAAAGGTTCTAATTCCATTGGTTATGCTTATTAATTTACAGCCACTGTCTGAAATATAATACAAAGTGCTCTTTATTTTGTGACTGGGGTGGGGAGGGCATAGTGGGAAGAGAATGGAGGGAAAGCTAACTCACAGTCTGCCTTGCCTTGTTTAAATGATAAAGACCATTAGCATATTACAATGAACTAATGAAGCACAATTACAGTGTCATTAATGACTTTAATGCCTTCCTCTCTAAAGAGGATTAAAATGGTATTAAGTAGTACACAAGTGAAACAATGGGGGGAATCTGATAACTATGTCATTGATAGCCATATTATCCCAGCATCTTGTATTGGATTATACTCTGGGTGCCTAGGATGAGAACACCGAGGCAAGGATTTTTTCTTAATAGGTCATTGGCATTATTTTGTATCTCCACACAATATGTTAACATTCCATTACACTGTATAAACAATGCTACATTCTCTTTATATGATCTCAATATATAATGCAAACAAAGGCTTAGCATTTGTATAAATAATAATTGATAATACATTTCTAAAGGAAAACATATGTACATAGGGATGACATAGAATTGAACTACATTCAGTTATAACCTGTGAATATATTAACATTGAGATCCTGCACCATCTCTCTGCACAGTACAGTTAACCTTGATAAAGCAACAGATTTTTTCCCCAACTTCTTTTCCAATATCAACCTATTTTCTGAAATTGTAAGCATTTATTTGAAAGAATGTCATTGTAATGACAATACTTTTACTTGAGTATTGTGCACATTAAATTACAAATTCCCATTAGAGTCAAAAATTAAATTATAGTGATTCTATTTATATTGTTAATATGATTCAGTTTGTATAATATATAATTTAAATATATCCCCACTCACTTCAAATAAATCTAGTCTATTTATTAAGTCACCATTGTACATCACAATCTAGTGCATGCCTCATTAGAAAAATGCCAACTGCTCTTTTCTGTCTATTTAAAGGCAGTTATTTGTACTTAAATGTACTTGGTAGAAACACTTAACGGCTTTTTACAATCAATTCCTTTCTACCACATCATTCCAACAAGTGACTTAATAAAAAAACATATCCTTGCAATTTTGCTTTTCCATTCTTTCTTGAAACTCAGCAGATTTAATTACTTTACCACTATCTACACACTTGCATTAAAATTGGGACAATAAATTAAAATGTAGACTTATTTTCAAAAAGCTTGAATCCAAGCTTAAAAACACCTCATGTAAACTAATGAACAGGTTGTGGTCAACTAATGGGAAATAAAGCTAAGGAATAACTTCATTTGTAATTTTTTTTGCTTAAGCAAAAGCTTAATAACTGCCAATGAAGCTACCCTTTTCTTGTGCCCTCCCATTTCCCATTCACATGTCGAACCCCCCCACACCCCCACCGCCCCCCCCCCCCCCCCAGCAATACCATCTGAAAATTCAGGGTGAGCTTCCACATGCACACTGAAGATATATTTTTTCCCCCCACTTTTGATGCTGCCATCCACCTCCACTCTAACTTGTCAGATCTTTTGGCTGATATCCAGTGCTAGATGGGCAGAAATTTTATATAACTAAATATTAGAATTTCACAAAGACAATCCCTCACCCTGGGAAATGGCTGAAAATGGCCCAAGAAGTTTTGAACCTCATATCCACGTCATCATTAAGTCTGCCTATTTTTAGCCTTTACAAGAACACCCAAGTACACCCTGCCTCCACTTACTGCTAAATCCCCAATCCATACCTTTGTTACCTCCAAGCTTGATTATTCTAATGCATTTCCTGTCTAGACATCCTCATCTACTCTCTGTAAATCTGAGGTCATCCAAAATTCCTGTGCCTACCTCCTAACTGGCAGCACATCCAATTTTCCCTTCACCACAGTGCTTGCCAACTTTCATTGGCAATACCTCAACTTTTACAAACCTTGTCCTTTGATTACAAAATCTTTTACAGTCTGAAACCCACCCCCCCCCCCCTTTCCTCTTATATCTTCTTGCTCTATATCACATCTGGTCTGGATCTTCCCCTTGGTGGTTGTGTCTTCAGATGTCAACGCCATAAACTCCAGACTTCCATTTGAAAACCCTTCTATCTCTGCTAAAAAAATCTTTGTGACTTATCTTGCTTATTAGCTCGTTATGTGGCTAATTTTATGTTTGATAATGGTCTTTTGAAACACTTTGGAATTTTAGTTAAAAGTGTACTATATAAAAGAAATTTCTTGCTATTGTTGTACTATTTCGTCAACTCTCTTTTTTGAAGAGACCCTACCTGTTCAGACATTACTCATATTTGACTTAGTTCTGGTATCAACCTTGTATATCATCTGTCCACTTCTACAATGCTTATCCTGTAATATGGTGCTATCTAAATGTGATCTAATTAAGATTCCCTCTCTGGTTAGTACAAGTTCCTTGGTTTTAAATTCCATTTTTCTAGAATTGAATCACACTGCTTTGCTGGCACTTTTATGGCATTAACTTCCTTTGTTGCTTTTGTCATTTTATAACTCTTTACTCTACAAGTCTTCACAACTGTATCCCAATTTTCAAGAAATGCGTAGTCTTTTTTCATTCATACTACCAAATATTCAATCAATATTGAAATTAAATTGCTGTTTCCATTGCCATTGTGCAACTTTGTTAACACTAAGTATTTCATAGCAGCGTTCCTCTCAATTAACTGTGACTGCCACTAGCCTGATGATAATTCACTATCAAGTGGAAATATTGATACCATATTTCCCAACGGCTGTTCAAATTGTTTATGTAAATACTGCAAAAACTATTAATTATGGTAATTTTATAGAAAAAATTAACATGCAAATTTCTTTCATTCTACAATCTTACTTTGAAGTAAAGTGAAATTTTTTTTTTGCTAAACTTATTCCAAATGCTCTAAGCTAATTCACTCCTTCTCCGATTCAATAACATTACAGCATGCTCCTCATCATTACGAAGAATTTGTCTGACAGCTGTTCTTTCTCCAATTTAATTCTGGGTCATGTCTAATTCTGTGTTCAAAGCTTGCATGCCTCAAGTACTTGATTTCTGCAGAAAATCCCTGACGTTAACTGCAGCCCGAAGCCTTACAAGCAGAATCTACTGGCATCCTTAATTTACAATTTTTAACACCATCTCAATCCATTGAGTTAGTCAATTAAACTATTACCCGTGAGATCATTGGCCTTAAGTTTAACAGATTTGTCCAAGATCAACAGCAGTCATTTAGTATATAATATTGCTTCAAATTGTAGATTAAACTTCATGCTGCACCTCACAACTACCTATTATTTTAATTATATTCTGTTCATGTCACCATCATTATTTCTGGAATCTCTTCAGCTGTTGGTAAGTGTGATCAGAACAAAGAGGGCTGCCATTTGTGAACCAAATGAGATTTATCCCTTCCAGCTGAGTGTTGAAACTAAATAAAACTGTACCTCAGCAGTCATGGATCACTGGTCAAAAGATCACAGTTGGTGAGAAGCCACATCACTGTCGTTATAATAAATATGCTCAAGACCAGTATGCGGAAAGAGACACAACAGAAGTTTTCCCATTAAGAAAATGTCATGGTAAATAGGCGCAGAATGTATAGTGGATGGCTCACATGTACGCATTCACACTAGAATAGGAAGCCCCGTGGAATTGGTGTTGAGACCTCCTTAAAACATTCAGGGCTGCAATCAGTTTATCCATATGAGTTCATTGACTGTACTTCCATTTTGGTGGGTTGAATGCTGAAAATCGGTGATGCTATTTACTCACAGTAACAGTTATTAAGAGAATACTTGCTCTGGCATCAGATAAATGAAAATATACCTGACGAGCAAAATACCTGTGAGTTATAGATTAGGTTCCCAGGTTCTCCAATGACCTGTTCCAGGTGGTGAACTAAAAAGGAGTGATCCTGTTCCCCTTGTAAAGGGAATGGAGGGAAGAGGGGTCAGAAACATTCTTATTGTCCTGTCATTGGAGTTAATGCAAGGAGACTAGACCATTCAGTACGTGTCTCTACCTACTGTCAGAGTGTAGTGACCTCTCACGGTATAAATGTTACCTCAATAATCCATCTTTACACCTCAGACTCACTATATAGAAAATCCCACCCAGCCCTTCAGTTTCTCTTCACTTTTCACAATCACTGCACACTTCACTCCACCTACTTCTATTATTCATACAGTTAGTATCTCCTGCTCTCAATATTCATGTTCTCACACCTCAGATCTTACATACAACATCCACATCATTCAACCATTTCAACCACATTGTCAGAACAGTTTACAAACATAACTCCAACCCATACTGCTCTTTCTTACAGTTGCTCTGGAGTAACATGAGGCAGCCATAGAAATCTGGACAGGTTCCTCTCTTGAAGGGTATGTACTGGACAGCAGATTTCAGCTGGGGAGGCCCTTGTGGTGGAATGTGTGGTAGTCCTAAACAAAATCAGAAATAATGCCAGCCAGCCGTGAACCACCTTGAACCCTTGTCCAATAACTGCCATTTCATTGTTTCCTTCACAATGCAGACAAATTGTCCAGCCTGATGCTGAATGGTATGGGGAAGCTGAGCCATTTCAGATTCCATTATAGCACAGAAATGTGACAGACTAAGTTGAACTGTGGACCATTATCAGAAACCAGTCCTTTATAGGAAACCATGTGTTGCAAACACTGACCTCATACACCCTATAGTCCATTCTACTGAGGTACTTAACATGAAATGCAACACTTCCAAACACTGAGTGGCTATCAAGCAAAATAAGAAAACAGTCCACTCCCAACTGAAAGAAATCAATACACATCTATTTGAGGCAACAAGCTTACCACCTCCACATTTGTCTGCAGCTGCAGCCTGCAAACTTGACACAGTGAGTAGGACCACATCTTCAAAGTTCTATTCAGTTCCAGGCGTGTACACATCTGGCCACTGATTTCATGTTACAATTCCAATATGCTAAACAAGGACTTCCTTCAGTGTTTTTGCTTATGGTCCTTTCAAAACCTTTAATCTTTATCCCTGTTTCAGGCAATATTGACTCACTAACAGCTCATACTATCTTTCCTGAAGAATCTGATCTCATCACTCACTCCCCTCTCTGATTCAGTCAAACTCATAAATTCACACACTGTATAGATCGTCCTGACAATCTCTTCAGCTGTGCCTGGAAAATCATCATCAATCACATGCAATTGTTTCAAATTAGTTGTTGCCTTCACAAAAGGCAGCCATGACAGAGCATCCACCGCAGCATCTGCTTCGATGTGGAGTACTGAACGGATTAATGAAGGTGCATCAACCGGATGGCCCTTGCAGTTGTGCAACTGTCATCATCAAAATGATCGACTTTTGTCAAAAAATTGCCTCCAGCAGTTTATGGTCCATTACCAGAGTGAAGAGCCAGTCAACTCAAAACTGCTGAAATTGAATGACCTCAGAACATGTCCAGAGCTTTTTTGTTTCAATCCGTATGTAGTTTTTCCTCAGTGAGTGCACAAAGCATATGCCATTGATAGTTCATGGCTAACTGCATTATTTGGGTGATGACCACACCCATCCAGTAAATACAGAGAATGACAACTCTAATGGTTCTGGACATCATAATGGACTGGTAAATGTGTGTTCCTGAGCCTTGCTCTACATTCCCTAGTGAATTCTCTGCTGTTCTTTACTTCCGAGCCAGACCTCCACTTTGTTTAATACCTTGTGAAAGAGACTCAATATGGTGGATTTTTATCTGCCTTAGGAACCACCACCAGAGGGTTGCCCACTGTGTTCGATGTTCACTGACATCCCATCCTTTCTAATTTACACAGCTCCACCTGTGACTTAGATGAATAGAGGACCAGTCTCAGTTAAAAACTGATTGGCTCCTGGGCAATTACAAATACACGCCTTCAACCCTAATCACTACCTCAGTATAGCAACACCATGACCACTTTGCACTACAATGGACTTTTTGTTTTTTCTTTGTGTTTTTTTTGTTGTAATTGTGTTCTTTCTTGTAAAAACTGTGTATAACTTATGCTTAATTTATATATTTCTTGTGAATGTTTCTTATCCGGAGCTACGTGCCTGTGATGCTGCTGCAAGTAAATTTTTCATTGCACCTGTGCATACATATACTTGCACATATGACAATAAACTCAACTTTGACTTTAGCAAAAGTCAGTAAAAAGCTGCTCAGAACTTTCTATAGACTCACAGGCATTTCCACCCGATAGAGATGTACTGTCCACAGCCAGTCATTCCCCATAAGTATTGGGCACGTCTTGTGACTGACCACAATCACTTGCAGCTTCCTCATCATGTCTATGCAGCAAAGTCTGCATGAAATTTCCATGAAAATTTGCAAGACCTGCCTGGAATACACCAGCAGAATAGCACTTCAGCTTATTAATGGAGTCACAATGAACAACTGCTTATTTGTGTTGCAACCCATTACTGACCAATCTGCATCCTGTTATTTGCCATTTGCACTTGAAGACCATTTATTGTAACCTTAAATTTGTAATCACTGTGGTGTTATAGGCCCGTGTCCATGATGGTGAGTATACCATTGATTCTTGGGGCTGCCGGGTATGCCTGGAGCACTCAGCAGTTTGCAGAGCTCCCCTTTCTACCACGGCTACATCAATCCATCTCACTCTTTGAACCAAAGATTTCCTGCTGAAGCTGCTTTCTGTGACCATTAGGCACAACACTGTAGAAGAAAAGTGGATGCCACTATTATTCTCCTCTTTTACTTGGCCAAAGCCCACCATTGAGAATCACACCCCGGGAGAAAATGTATCACATTCTTGAACACCATTTCCATTCCAGTGGCCATTCTGCGTTCTCAATCACTACGTCCATCCTGTGCAATAGTTTTTGCCAGAACTTGTGTGTTTACCAGTTCGCACACTAAACTATACCGCAGCAGTTGATCTGGAAACTATACCTTTTTGCCAGTATCTTCAGTCTCACCATGTATTCACCAATCATGGCCCCAGGTTGCATATTCCAAACTTGCAACTATAAAAAAAAACTCTGAAAGTAAGATTAAAATGTCCTTTCAGTGTTTTTATTATCTCCATGTATTAGATTTCAACTGCAGTTCATGGCTCAGTTACATCTCATGTTTTCAGCCCTACCAGCAGCATCAACATTAACAACCTCTTTCCAAATATGGTCGTATTGCTCTATACTGGGTCCTTCTTCAGACCTCAACAACATTGTTTGCCCTCAGAAGCATCTCCACTCCTTTGATGCGGGACAAACAGCTGAGACTACTCGCATTTCTCAAGCTCACCAACATGTCCACCACATCCACTGTCTGCCATCATTACTGCTCTACTTAGAGAACCCTGTTTTCTATTAAATTCACACTTCACTGCCCTCATTGCTGCTCCCTCATTGCCAATATAACATAGAGACTCTTTAGTGTTTACATCTGCTGAGGAAAATAACAGAGCTGGAGCTACTAATAAAATATCCTTTATTGAAGGAAGTGCTGGTACATCAATGTATCAACAAAAAGAATCATACCACATTTTTAAGGTACACTCGTAATCAAATACACCACAATGACAGGTGGGTTCTCAGGTATGTACAGCATTCAATATATCACCACAAGCCTTGAAACACGAGTCAGGGGTGAACTGCAAAGCTCTTCTTGAATATCCCTGAATTTGGAAAAGTTGCTGCTCACTGTTTATCCACATGGCATCATGGCCCTCGCGGAAAGCATCCTTCTCCACATTTTGACAGGATCTATGAGCCACATCTTAAGAGGATATCTTATTAACAATTAATCAGCAAGTGACCTGATGGACAGATTGGAAAAAAAGGATACAGGACTGGCCAAGAATGTTCAAATCCTTATTACTTCTAGGACCCAGAAATTTCTTCAATCCCTAAATCAAAATTCAGAGTTCAAATCAAATATGATATGCAATCCCAATCCTGATGAAGGGTCTCTGTTTACTTCCCTCCATAGATGCTGCATGACCTGCTGAGTTCCTCCAGCATTTTATGTGTGTTGATCATATGCAATTATTTTACTTAATCCAACTTGTTCTTTATGAGGCTTTGCTTTGCAGCAAGTTGTGTTGAATAATTCCAAATCTACGTAATGTGTGTAGATTTAGACCTTTGTTTGTAAAATAATGCAACAACCAACTCAATCTACAAACTTCAAAGTTTAGGCTTCATGGAATTTCGATATAGAGTAATACAGCACGAAAACAGGCCCTTCAACATAACTTGTCCATGCCGACCATGGTGCCCACCAAGCTAATCCCATTTAATATTGGTATTGGTATATTATTGTCACTTGTACCGAGGTACAGTAAAAAATTTGCCTGCATTTGGCCCATATCCCTCTAAACCCCTCCTATCCATGTACTGATCCAAACATCTTTTAAATGGTTTACATTTACATGGCTCTGGAATAAACTATATTCAGTCACATTTTAAGCTGTGATAGTTTTGAAGAGCTACATAGAGGCCATGCCAGTTATTCTGAAGCATCCACAGCTGTTGGGCTAATCTATATAATTTCTATATATTATCTTTAGTAATACATAATTATATTTTATATATACCATATGAAATTGTTCCAACAGAAAAAAAATTACAGAAAATTAAGTGGTATTGATAATCAGATTTACCATTTGACTGGACTCACTCTTAGTATAATATTCCAATCCATCTCTCACAAAGGAGGTAATTGAAAGAAAAATATCCTGGCCATTTAAGCACTACCCAAACGATTCTAAATTTAAGGTATCAAAAATGTGATTTGCAACAAATTCCTTAGCTCCTTGCCATACCCTGTGATTTTCAGGTTCATCTCTATCAGAAGCATTGCAGCTATAAGAATCATGTTTATATTATTCCAAAAATATGCATTCTATCAAGTTGGTTCTTTCAAGCACCTTTTGACTTAGAAACTTGCTATAACTTTCAAATAAAACCTGAAGTTTGTCTTTTATAGTTTATGATAGAACATTTTTAACAAGCCAACTGGCTAATATATTCAAGTATTAAAACAAAAACAATGATTGGTCAATCATAAATTGATATTCTGCCAAGGCAAAATTACTTTCGTATGCAATTTCAATTTTGGCTCAACATTCTTTATGCAATTATTAAAAAGTTTACAGAGCCAAGCTATAAACAGGAATTGCTCTTAGTAGCAACTTTGTTGTGCTAATGCATGTCTTGACACAGTTCTATTTGTAGAAAGAAGTCACCAACCTAATGGATGGAAACAAAATGAAAAATGACTTTTGGTGGCTAGACAAACATATCGCTACAGCCTCCAATGCATGTTCCAATATCCTGGACTCTAGGTATGTGTAATTGCTTCTCAGGCAGTATTAAGTATACTAATATCTGTCATCTTGCATTGCTCAGTTTTTGATGCTTGCCATAGTTCTACGACAACCAAGGATAGATAAAATCTGCAAGAAGCCAGAGGCAACATCCAGCTTCATATAATAATCATTAACAGCCCTGGCAACAAACAGAATCTGGAGGATGAGGAACATGAAATAATTAAGTTCAACATGGGTGGCACAGTGGCACAGCAGATAGTGCTGCTGCCACACAGCTCCAGCTGACTGACCTCTGGTGCTACATGGAGTTTGGATGCTCTCCCTGTGATTGTATCAGTTTCCCCTGATTACTTCAGTTTCCTCACACATCCCAAAGATGTGCTAGTGGTTTATTGGCTACTACAAATTGCCTTTGGAGGTAGTTGATTGGTATTGTGATAGAGATTAGGTTAATAGAAAGTAGGTGTGGGAATGGGGCTGATGGAATTGCTCTAGAGTTGGCACAGACACGATGGACTGAAGGCCTGCCTTCTATGTTATAAGAAGATATGTAAATTTATAACCTGAGACTTAAAAAACACAGAACAGAACACTGATGCATAAACGTCCTGAATGCAAGGAAATGAACTAAAAACTAAAGGTAATGAACTGTTAATATTCAACAGGTCATTCAGCATAGATGGAGAGAAATACAGAGTTAGCATTTCAGGTCACTGACTCACAAATTCTGAAACATTAACTGCTTCTTTCTCCACAGATACTGTCTGACTGCTGAGTTTTGTGCTTGCATTGGGTATAGCAAAGACTATAGACTAAGACAACATCTTATCTGTGCCACAAAAAAACCTAGGAGGCAGAAATAATTAGCCCTCTAGGCAAGAAATTCCATCCTACCCAAGGCACTGTCAATCAACAATATGGAAGACTGCCCAAGAATCCCCTATTAATAAAGAACAAGATAAATCTAACTTTACCATCAGTAAACTAATCAATAGCAACAGTTCATCAATCATCAACAGTTCCATCAAGCCCCCAGGTACCTTCCAATAACCTGCTGCCAAATATCTACCTCAAATGACTCACTTCCTGGTGGCACAAAATCTTTCCAGTATCTATAAAGGCATGAATCAAGAGCATGATGATTGCAGTGCCAACAACAGTCAAGAAGATCAACAACATGAGTACAAAGGAAGCCACCTATTTGGCACTCTATTATCCATTCTTTCTTTCTGCCACTGGTGCACAGTGGTTGTGGTGGGTACTATCTACAAACTGCACTTCAGTTACTCATCCAGACTAGTCCAGCAACATCTCACAAAACCCCAATCTCAACCACCAAGAAGGACAAGGCACATTGGAACACCACACTTGTAGATTTTTCTCCAAGTCAGACACTTTCCCAATTTGCAAATACTCCACCAAATATCTCAGAAAACTTCCCATTATTTATCAATTACCCATTGCAAGTTCAGTCTCGTTTATTTCTCAATTTCTCCTGGCCTGTAAGTTTAAAGAACACCTAGCAAGGCTTCCATGGAATACACCGCCACTGCCTGGGCAGTCCTGTGCAAGATAACAAGAGGCAGAGCTCCAGAAGCCTGATTTCAACACCCCCTTCTAATTGCTTGCATCAGACAGAGAAGTGGAAGCCACACACAATCCCAATAGATGCAGGGGGAAAGATGCCATGTTAATTTCAGTAACTGACTTTAAACTGAATCCATGGAGATAGCGATTGTAAAATTTCTATTTAATGTCTTTTCAAATGTATGCACATTCCTTTAACAAGTGCCATTTGCAGAATGAACTTTGAAACAATTGCCTTGCCACATCTCTAAATATCAACTGAACAAAATCCCAAAACTTTTAATTAAATTAGCTGAACTTTTATTGACTGCATTCCCCTCTGACTCAACCTCCATATCTGATCATAGAATGAAACAGCACCAGAGGGATTTATTTGACCCATTATGCCTATGCTGGCTCTTGCCAACACCATCCAATTAGTCCCTCTCCCTTGCTCTTTCCCTGTAGCCTTGTAATTTTTTTTCCCTTTTCAAGTTTTTAGCACATTTCTTTTTAAAGGTTACCACTGAATAAGCTTTCAGGGATATTTGAAGAAGGCAGTTCAGATCATAACAACTCACTGCATGTCGTTGCTTGTTCTTTTGCCAAACACTACAAATCTCTCTTGCCTAGAAACAATCCTTGACAGTCTTCATGATTTTTAATACTTCCATTAAGTGTATTCAACCTTCCTGCTCCAAGCAGGACCCAACTTCTCTGGTGTCTCCACATAACTAAAAGTTCCTCATTCTTGCTCCCATAGGTCTTTCCTGTACCTTCTACAAGGCCTTGACATCCTTCCAAATGTGTGGTGCTAAGAGTTGCAAGCAACTTCCATCTTATTTGTTTATGACTTCTGGGTCGGCTTTATTTCTAAATCTATTCAAACAGTCTCTCCTTTGTACATCTCGATCCCATTTTTAGATATCCCCAGTACTTGTACTCAACTTGTTCTTGGATTGAAATATAGCAACAACAATAAACAGTTAAGCCCCTTAAGCATGTTTTCAATGAGTTCATGGTTGATCTGTGACCTATTTTCATAACTCAATATTTTTCACCAATAAGGAATTAAAACTGAAACAGGCATCTGATGCTATTAGCAGAAAAGAGTTCCGAATTTCATCTATGCTGTGCATGCTAGAGAATTTCCTAACTTCACTGCTAAAAAGCCAGGATCCAAGTTTTATGTCACCTGGTCTTGACACCCAATGTCTTCTCCATCTAGTCTGGGTTCTCCTTAATATCTCGAAAACTTAAACTACTCATTAACCTTCAAAATATGAGGAAAACCAACAAAGACACAAGAAGAACATGCAAACTCAGAAAGCACTAGTTCCAAATCAGCTCCCCTTCAAAATAAATTCTGAAATTGGTCAAAAGCAAGTGGGCATCAGCTTTTGGGTATTTTATAACCAGAAGGAAGCTTGAAAATGCGACCTGCAAGATTCCAAATGGAACCTCACAAAAATTCAAGACAGTTGCTGTCACTTTGCTGCTCAACAATTAGAGGAAGGTGCCTGTCCTTAATAGCACACTCGCCATAGCAGCAGGACACATTATGGCTGTTATTCTTCATTGTGCAGAAGTCAGTCACACTGGTATGGCAGCTGCTGGCACTGCTGCATGCCTCACCTAGGAAGTTTGCGTATGTCAATGTGCTTGAGCAAAACCTTGCTTGATGTTACACAGTGTAAAGCACAGAACTGTGAAATAAGTTGATTGATGTCATATTATTCTGGCAACTATAAAATTAAAGCTCCGATATAAAAATGATTCCTTTCTCAGGATTTTCCCCTTCTCTTACAATACTTCTGATAGTATCCTCTGAGGGAAGAGCTCCTGCAAAAGTCTAGTTAGTACAGCAAGTTCACATGGCAAAATGAAACATCAGTTCCACGTTAACCATTCTCTGGGAGCATCCCCTGAAGCATGGGATTGAAATAACAGAAGTGGATGAGAAAGCATTAATCAGCAGTGTTTATGCAGGAAAGCGTGACACTACATTGATTGCATCTCATTGCCATGAACTGAGTGAAACATGGCACTTGAATCCCTGAGATCATCAGTTAGCACAATGGTCAATTAATACAATGTCTTATAATGAACCTCACTTGTAGTTCCATTGGGGAGTTCTCATTTCTGCGTAAGTGTTACATCCATTGCCATGAAAAGTTAGCCCCAGAGTGTCAGCAGATGAAGGAGTCAAGGAAGGTGTCAGAAACCATGGCAAAATGTTCTTCTCATGATCTATGACCTGTTGAACATTTAGGAAATGGAAAATCTTACTATTGAGAAAAAGGTAATGGTTATTAAATGGATTTCTAATGAGCACAATTATAATCAATGGCATTTATGAGAAGCCAGCAAAGCTGAAAAATCCCAATGTGGAGAATGCTATTGGTGTCCGCAAAATGAGATTCCTTTTTCCTCAATGAAATCTCTCCTTCATAGGTAGAAAGCCTTGGAGACCTCCCCATGCTGCAGAGAACAATACTTTGAGAAACATGCCATAGATCTGCTGCTATCTCCTACAATGATCCAGCAGCCAAGAATTTGTGAGTTACCGTGACCTTGACCTCCACAGAGAACATGGTCCAGGCATGGGGCCGTGACCAAAAAAAAATCAGCCTAAGGACTGTTACACACCTCTGTGATTTAAGACTTCGAAAAGCAAAGCTTGTTCGTCAACAAGTCAGGTACTATGTGATGCCTCTAAAGATTCTCTGGCAACAGGTCCTTCATAGGTGGACATGTGTGTCTCTTGTCCTGAGGTCCACAACACTCCTTGAGTGGCCTGCCAAACCTATTCTGTAGCCTCCAGTAATGGAGTGTTGCCAGCACTGTCAACACCAAGGGACCATTGAATGAACAGCTCAGTAGCTAATGCTTTCAAAAGTATTCACTGTTTGAGAACACTCCGTAGAGGGGTTTGAGCAATCTCCAGCTAGCTCTGAATCTGCCCAACCAGGTCTCCTGAAGGCAGCAGAATATTCCTTTTAATCTCAGGAAAAGGAAGAAGCTGGCACAACATACTTATTCTCTTGAAATTATTCCACAAAAGTCATTGTGTGCAGTTTAGTGTTCATATTTTTTCGGTCTCGGCTGAATCTTGTCTTTATGTCATTAGGTGCATGCCTATCACCAGGGAAACAACAACAGCTATAATTGTGAATGGTGTCTGGAAGCAGTAGGTTCCAATTTTGTGAAAGACATGATTTTACTTGAGGTAAGTCATGTTAGTGATTAATTCAGAATGAAATCAAATTGGGAGCACACAACACAATGAATGGGCTGCAAAATCCAATTTCTAGGCTTTGAATGTGAGACCGCACTTGGGAGTACTGTGTACAGTTTAGGTCACCCAGTTATAAGAAAGACGTAGTTAATCTGGAAAGAGTGCAGAAAAAATTTACAGGGATGTTGCCAGGACTAAAGGGCCTGAGTTATAGGGAGAGGTTGGCCAGGCTAGGTCTTTAATCCTTGGAATGTAGGAGAATGAGGGGCAACCTTATAGAAGTGTTTAAAATTATGAGGGGCACAGATAAAAGTGGATGGTAACAATCTTTTCCCCAGAAAAGGGGAGTCCAAAACTAGGGGGCGAGAAGGGAAAGATTTAAAAGGGACCTGAGGGGCAAGTTTTTCATGCAGAGGGTGGTGAGTAAATGGAATTAGTTGCCAGAGGAAATGGTTGAGGGAGGTACAACAGTATCATTTAAGCAGCACTTGGATAGGTACATGGAGGAGTCGGGCTTGGAGGGATATGGGCCGAACACAGGAAATTAGGATCAGCTGGGTGGACAACGTGATCGGCATGGATTTGTTGGGGAGAAGGGCCTGTATCCATGTTATATTGTTCTATGACTCTAAGTTCCAAAAATTGGGAAAGCCAGTGGACAAGGCACTTAGACCCTTTGATTTTACAAACAGGATACATTAGCAAAGACGTTATGCTAAGTCTTAAAAAAATCTATTATTTTGACCTCAGCTGAAGTTATGTGGCCAACTCAGGGCAGTGCACTTTAGGAAGAATGTCAAACATTGTAGTGTGTGCAGGGTTGTTAGAGGGGTTTACACAGAGATAATGCAAATACTGATTTTGCTCTCCTTAGAACAGCGAAGATTAAGGACATTTTTAAATGAAGACTTTCAAACTAATAAGGTTTGATAAAGTAAATAAAGAGAAACACTTTCCTGTGGTAGCACGTTCACTAAGTGAAGCACATAAATTTAAAGTAAGTTACAAAATAAACAAAGGCACCAGATGGAAATAAGTATATTTAATAAACAGTTCTGATCTGAAAGTGCTGTGACAGCAGAATCAATAATTATCAATTTCAAAAGGAAATTGGATAAATACTTGAAGGATGGAAGTCTGCAACTCTGCTTGAAAAGATCAGAGGAGTGAAATGAATTAGACTGTGTTTTCAGAGATACACAATGTGTTGCAATAGTTGTAGGCTAGTTACTAGAACAGATTTTTAAAAATTAATTTGACAAGATCTGGGAGTCACTGACAAGGCTACCCTTTACTACCCATCTTAAATGACCTTGAGAAGTTGGTGGTGAGCTGCCTTCTTGCAGTCTTTTAGTGAAGGCATCTCCACAATGCTGTTGGTTCCAGAGTTAAGGCCCAACGATAGTGAAGCAGCAGTGATGCATTTCCAAATGATGTTGGTGTGTGATTTGCAGATGGTTGTGTTCAAATGCCTGCTGCCATTGTCCTTCAGGTATAGGTTGCAGGTTTGGGAGGTGCTGTCAGAATAACCTAGGTGAATAACCAGTCCATTTGATAGATGGAACCCATTGCAGCCACTGTGCACTAGTACTTAAGGGATGAATGTTGAAAGTGGTTAATGGGGTGCCAATCAAACAGGCTTCTTTGTCCTGAATGGTGTCAAGGTTCAGATGCCATCACATTCCTGACTTGTGATTTGTAGACAGTACAAAGGCTTTGTGGTGTTAGGAGGTGAACCACTCAAAGGATACGCAGTTTCTGACCTGCTCTTGTAGCCAAAGTATTTACGTACTTGGTGCAGTTGAGTTTCTGATCAATGGTGACTCCCAGGATGTTGACATCAATGGTCACTGTTGTCACTTTTGTGGTGCAAATGTTACTTGAAAAGTAAGCCCATGTCTGAATATTTTTTAGTTTGTGCTACACGTAAGCATGGGCTGATTCATTTGCTGAGGGGTTGCAAATGAAACTGAACATTGTATAATCAATCATCAGTGAACATCTCCAATTTTGAACTTGTATTGGAAAAATGAAACAGCTGAAGGTGGTTGAGCCCAGGACCACGCACTGAGAAAATTCTGCAGCGAGGCCCTGGGTCTGGGATAATTGACCTCAAACAACCACATCCATTTTACCCACTGAGATGTTTACTCAATGACTCCAACCTTAAATGTGTTTTCCCCTTGATGCCTATTAATTTCTATTTCTTCAGGGCTCCTTGATGCCACATTTAGTCAACTGCTGCCTTATTTTCAAGTGCAGTCCTTTTCACCTCAATTTTGGAATTCAATTCTTTGGACGAAGCCTGTGACATCCCTAGCTGAGTGGTCCTCGTGAAACCCAAACTCCAATGGGGAGTAGGTTACTAGCGAGTATGTGCTGCTTGATAGCACTGTAAGAATGACATCTGATTACCTATCCTCTCTCAAGGTCATAAAGATCATCATCATGGTCAATGACACATCGTGAGGCTTCAGCAGCAACAGCAGCAATGTACATCACCACAATATGTAATCTTGTAGCCTGGCATATTCCTCATTCTAACATTGCTACAAAGCCAGTGAATAAGACTTCTTTATTAGTCACATATACATCGAAACATAGTGAAATACATCTTTCTGTGTTCTGGGAGCAGCCTGCAAGTGTCGCCACGCTTCTGGCGCCAACATAGCATGCCCACAACTTCCTAACCCATATTTCTTTGGAATGTGGGAGGAAACTGCAGCACCCAGAGGAAACCCACGCAGACATGGGGAGAACGTATAAACTCCTTACAGACAGTGGCCGGAATTGAACCCGGGTCACTGGCGCTGTAATAGCGTTACGCTAACTGCCACACTACTGTGCCTGCCCAGTACAAGGGATCAATCCTTGTTCAATAATGATTGAAAATAAATTCTTTTCATGGTAATCAGCCAGACTGGATTTGTCTTGTTTGGGCTAATGGGACATACCTAGGCACATTGTTGGATGGATGCCAGTGTTGTAAGTGCACTGGAACAGTTTGGCCAGAGGGGCAGGTAGTTTTAGATCGCTAGTCCTCAGCACTACAACAGGAATGTTGTCTGGTCCCATAGCCTTCATTAAATCTAATGCTTTCAGTTGTTTCTTGATATCATGAAGGAGAAAATCAAATTGGCTGAAGACTGGCTTCTGTTATAGGACATAGGAACATAGAACAGTACAGCACAGGAGCAGGCCCTTCAGTCCACTATGTCTGTGCTGACCATGATGTCAATCTAAACTAATTGCATCTGCCTGCACAAGGTCCATATCTATTTCCTGCCAGTTCAGGTGTCTAAATGCCTCTTAAACATTGCCATCATATCTGTTTCTACCACTTCCCTGGCAGCACATTCCAGACACCTACCACCTGTGTAAAAATCTTCAAGTTTCTGTGACATGACCTCCCCCACACAAATCCGTGCTATCTACCCTAATAAATCCATGCCTTTCCAAATGTGAGTAAATCCTGTCCCCAAGAATCTTCTCCAATAATGAAAGGTTCACTGGTTTATAATCTCCTAGGTTATCCCAATTGCCCTGCTTAAATAATCATGGTTGGGATCTCAGGAGGAAGCTGGGATGGATCCATCTATTCAGCACTTCTGGCTGAACATAGTTGCAAATGCTTTAACCTTGTCTCGAACGTTCACAAGCTGGGCTCTGCCACCTCTGAGGATGGTGATGTTCTTGGAGTCTCCTCTTCCTGGTCAGAGTCATACAGCATGGAAACAGGCCCTTCAGCCCAACTCATCGATGCCGACTGTGTTGCCCAGCAAACTAGTCCCAACTGCCTGCATTTGGCCCATAGCCCTCTAAACCTCTCCTATCCATGTACTTATCTAGGTGGCTTTTAAACATTGCTAATGGACCCGCCTCAACCACTTTTTATGGCAGCTCATTCCAAATACATACCACCCTTTGTGTGAAGAAACTGCCCCTGATATCCATTTTAAATCTCTCACCTCTGATCTTAAAACTATGCCCTCTTATTTTTAAGCAGCCTCTCCTTGGGAAAAAGACTATGTGCTTTCACCCTGTCTATACCCCTCATGATCTTATATACTTCTATCAGATCACCCCTCAATCTCCTACATTCCAGGGAATAAAGTCCTAGTCTACGCAACCTCTCCTTGTAACTCAGGTCCCCAAGTCTAGGCAACATCTTGTAAATCTTTTCTGCACTCTTTCTAGTTTAATAACATCTTTCCTATAACAGGGTGACCAGAATTGTACACAATACTCCAAGTGCAGCCTCACCTGTTCATGTTTAATTCTCCATCATTCCTAACCAGACTTGACGAGACTACAGAGCTTCAATCTGATCCATTGCTTGTTAATTCTCTTTCTCAGTCTATTGAATGCAGTTTTAGCTATTTAGCACACATGTAGTCCCAAGTTTTAGATTCACTGAACTGCCACCTCATCACTTTTATGTATTGTGTTGCTCCAGATTTCAGCATCTCCAGTCTCTTGAGTCTCCATGAGATTCTACACTCCTCATTGAACCAGAATTGATTACCTGGCTTTATAGCAATGTTACAGTGAGGGATATGACAGCCAAGTTACAGGTTGTTCTGATTTACATTTCTGCTGCTGTTGAAGCTGCACAATGCCTCACGGATGCCCCGTTTTGATCATTATTATGCTCTGTATGACCTTGGCAGAAGGGGGATTATAAGAAATTGAATAAATTATATTTTTGAGAGGTTAGAGAATGGTTTCTTTAAAATAAAGTACTGTTTTATTGAAGTTGTCACTAACTTCATGGATGAAATGTGGAGGGACTGAACTCTGAGCCCCAGCTATCATTGTACACTGGAGGGGCTGGAACCTACGTAAAAATGCTTCGAGCTTAATGCTTGTGGAATGTACAAGAAACAACATATCATATTAATACAATGTAGATTTTGTTATTAAATGGTATGATCTTTCTTATACTGTGAAAAGTGACATGCAAATTTTATGAATAAATTATATTCTTGAGAGAAATATATTGAGATTGTTAGACACTAAATTTGGACTTAGAAAAGTTTTGCAAGTCTACTATATTTTCTAAAGATACTGTGAAATTGAAGAATGGACATCTGGGAAGCATGGGAATTGACTGAATTCTGATACAGTTATTAGTTACATCAGAAATTCACATGAAAGTGGGATACCATAAGGATCATTACTAGGGCTGTTATCTTTCATAACATATTAATGATCTGGGAAGACCAGTAGCAATTCTGTGTGTACCTAGCTGAATGCTTTAAGAGTGAGAGAGACTTTGATATTATTGTGCAGGATTCCTGTAAAAAGCAGATTCTGCTTTGAATTTATGTCATTTAATCAGCAATGAAACATGGAGACCATTTGCAGGCATCTGCACGAGTCCACAACCAGTGTTAGGAGTCTATTATAAAAGGAAATATTTATTTGGATTTATAGATCAAATACTCGAATCCATATTAAAGAGGGCCATCTTGTCCCATGCAGGTCATTGTTTAGAAAGCATACAATCTATTTTTTTCAATTTTGAGACTTCGGCATGGTGAAAGATACTGAAATTCCAAACAAGTTTCAGAAGATGGTTTTTCAGTTTACATAGCCTCCCTTAGCAGGCTTTACGAATTGTGACATTCTTCTGTAAGAGAATGTAGACTTAGGGAAGATCGGACATTATTTTGAATAATTAGAGGATGACACTGTAAATGCAGTTACTTCGATCAAACTCAATGGGCCGAATGGCCTAATTCTGCTCCTGTGTCTTATGGTCCTATGGTCTTGTACTTGTCGAAGTGCACGAGAAAAGAGGGACATGTGTACAGGCTAGACAAGATTAACATTTGGCGAGTCGGTGGAAGGTTCTGTTTTTTTTTCCCATCACACCACTGGGACACCGAACAGATTGGCCAGCAAAATGGATAATTGACTGTAGATATGCAAAAGGGAGAGCTAGACAAGTTCCCAGAGAAGCAGATGGTCAGGAAGTTAGGTAATTTATCATGTGGTCATTTATACTGCTGCCATCAGGTTTGATTATGTAGGGTTCAGCAATGAATTACCTCCCCACCCCTTGAACTGGCCTTAGGTTTTATTTTTCTTTTATTGCCCAGAGGAGATTGTTTGGGAGTTTGAGATTGAGAGTATTTTTTGAGCAGTTGATTACTTAGTTTTGACAAATTGAATGTCAAACCAGATTGGTCTAATATCTTCTTTCACCTGCCTGCCAAGTTTCAGTCATAGGAGAATGAAACAACATCTTGCTTATTTGACCAAACATCTTTCCATCTGCCCCAGCACAACCCCACCAGGCTTCTACCGTCATTCATCACCAAACCAACGTTGACCTAACCTCCCACTCTTTTGCCACATTTATCCCTGAAATCAGTTCACCTATTCAATCCCTCCCACCTCCTTTAAAACTCCTGTTCTCCGCTATCAGCTGAAATCCCCTCAACCAAACCTCTCAGATGCTCTCTCTCAGTCATTCTACTACCCAATTCTTCCTCCCATTGATTTTATCATAGCACTAGCTGTCCTCATGGAATGTGCATCATAAATCCAACTCTAAAAGGTCATTTTTGTATATTTTTGACAACTCCCTCAATATTTTCAATTCCTATGATTCAATCTACCACCATTATTTCATCATATTGCCTTCACCCTTTGAAGTTCATTTCCTTTTGCTGTCATTCCTGAAAATTGTAATACTTGTTATTAATTTGACAATAGTTGTTTATTAATTGTGACACTATTTGCTATACCTGTCCTCTAGCCAATTTGCTCAACCATTACTTTACCTCTACAGACAAAAATCTAGTCCCCAAAGAGAATCCACCAGTGGAGTGGATTCTCCACTAGTGTGGAGGATTGTCGAAGATTGCAGAGGGACATTCAGAGCTGGAATGCAGAGCTGGGCTGAGAAGAGGCAGATGGAGTTCAATCCGGAGAAGTGTGAGGTGGCACACTTTGGAAGGACAAACTCCAAGGCGGAGTACAAAGTTAATGGCAGGATTCTGGGTAGTGTGGAGAAGAGGGATCTGGGGGTTCATATCCACAGATCACTGAAAGTTGCCTCACAGGTGGATAGGGTAGTTATGAATGCTAACATCCCATAAGCTTTCCTAAGTCGTGGTATTGAGTTTAAGAGCCGCGAGGTAATGATGTAGCTCTACAAAACTCTGGTTAGACTGTGTCCAGTTCTGGTCACCTCATTATAGGAAGGACGTGGAAGCGTTGGAAAGGTTGCAGAGGAGATTTACCAGGATGCTGCCTGGTTTAGAGAGGATGCATTATGAGGAGAGACTAAGGGAGCTAGGGCTTTACTCTTTGGAGAGAAGGGGGATGAGGGGAGACACGATAGAGGTGTACAAAATAATAAGAGGAATAGATAGAGTAGACAGCCAGCACCTCTTGTATTGAGCATTGGTGCCCTGGGAAAGAGGTCATGGCTTTAAGGTAATGGTTGGGAAGTTCAAGGGAGATATCAGAGGAAGGATCTTTTACCCAGAGAGTGGTTGGGGCATGGAATGCACAACCTGGGGTGGTGGTGGAGGCAGGTACATTGGTCAAATTCAAGAGATTGCTAGATAAGCATATGGAGGAATTTAAAATAGAGGGATATGTGGGAGGAAGGGGTTAGATAGACTTAGGTGAGGTATAAAGGTCAGCACAACATTGTGGGCCAAAGGGCCTGTATTGTGCTGTACTGTTCTATGATTCTATGATTCTGTGATTCTATATCCAATCCTGGAAATTACCACAGCACCCAATGTTATTCCTATAGACAATTATTGTGCAATTCCACAACATTTGGCCAAGTTGCATCCAACTCCAGCAGGCTTCACTCAACTCTACCGAAAGGAATTTTAAAAATGCAATCATTTATGATCATCCTGTCAAGCAAAGATAACCCAGGTTACCTTATCTCATCACCAACCTCCAGCTAAACCCTTCGTCCTTTCTCTGTCCCATCTTCACCTCCAACAAAAAAAATCTGCATGGATTTATCATAATCAATATAGGAGATCAAATTTCATACACCCGTCCTTTTATAACAACTTGCATTTACCTATTAATTGACAAAAATGCAAACAGTTCCTGTACTGCAGTTAGTTAAATGTTCACCTTGAATGAAAGCTTTATTCAACTTGTTAAATGTTATGATGTTTGCAGTTGTGAAGCAAGAAATCGGCATCCCAGAATCCATTATTTCATTATTTTCTACTTATAACTCTACACATCAACAGAAAACACTCCAAGGTCAAAGATGTGAACAGCCAAATATAGATTATGCTAACTCTCTGCCTAACAAATATATTTTTAACTCTAATCTTAAAAGGCGCATCCCTACTACAATACTTGAAATTTTCCACTCTCCATATCAACTATCCTCAGGGGCTAAGTGTGTCATTCTCTGCTGATCCCTGAGAAGTTTTGTGAGCTCTGGAAAGTAATTTGAATTGCCTCAAGGACGCTCACTGCAAGTAGAAGCAGAAAGCACTGAGCCATAATTTTGGTTAAAAGAACAGTACAAATTCCCCCTCTTCATTATCAGTACCAATGACAATTTAAAGTACAAAGCTCCATTAAAATAGCAAAATACCCCAAAGAACTTCACCGGAGCATGACCATACAAAATTTGAACAAAGCCAGATGAAAGGGATACAAAGGCTGATGAATCAAATACTTGGTCAATATGATCAGTTTTAGAAGCGTCTTGGTAGAGAAATTTTGGGAAGAAATTTGAGAGTTCAATGCTTTGGTAGCTGAAGATACAACTGCCAATGCCAAATCTCCTCCAGCCCCCTTAAATTTATGATAGTGAGGAGCAAGGCCATGGAGAGATTTGAATATGAGGGTGGAAATTAAAAACTGAAGTATTGTTCAACTGACAGCAATGCAGGTATGAGAGCACAGAGGTAAAGAATGATCAGAGCACATGCAGCAGTATTCTGGATAACCATGTTTACAGGTAAATCAAGGGAAGCTGGCCAAGAGTTCCTAGGAATAATCCCATCTAGAGATAACAAAGGCATAGGTGAAGACTTCAGCAGTAGGTAAGCAGAAGCAGGGGCAGTCCAATATCATGGTGGAAATGCTAACTAGCAATCAGAACCTCATCACAGGGTCAAAGGCGAGACCAAGGTTGTAAACAATTTAGATCAGTTTTGGACCAAAGGGATGGAGTTGAAGAATAGTGAATGGAGCTTATAATGGGAACCAGGGACAGTACCTCTGGTCTCTTCAATATTTAGTTCAGTGGGGAGGTGGGGGGAGGAGTGGGTGGAGGTGTGGGGAAATCATTACTTGTTCAGTGCTGGATTTTGGACAAACTTGTAGACAACTTACAGAGATTTGGGTCTGAACAGCATACCTTTAGCAATTTGGATGAAACTAGATTTAAAAACTAGATTATATAATTCCTGAACAACTGGAACAGCAAAGAAACGAAGATTTTAACCATCCAAATGCACAAATAAAACATCAACTAGAGCAACTACTTGGAGTTTATCCATGATGCTTTGCCCAACATTTGGTGGGCAATTTAAAAGACATTGATAAAGGATCAGTGGAGGCAAATCAATTGAATGGACTTGGTTGTCATAACCAATTCAGGGAGCTGGGTCTTTACACTTGAGAAAATTGTAGACTTCAAGGAGATTTAATTGTAGACTTAGAGATTTAGTTGCAGACTTAATTGAAGTATTTAAATTTATGGAAGAACTCAGTTGTATCCATATGGACACATTATTGGAATTGGATAAATTTGCAGAATGAGGTGCATTGGATAAAACTTACCATGCCACCTTGGCTTATTATTTAAGAACAATAAATGACCAATGGTAGGGTTTCACTAAGGTGATAATTCAGGTACAAAATAGGCACATTTGAATGAAGAGAAAATAAAGGGCATCCAAACGTAGAACTATTCCGATGAAATGGAAACTTATGATAAAGATCAGATTCATAACATAGTGGAGAACAAGTTCAACAGAGTGTACAGAGAACAAATCAAATAGTAAGGAAAAAGACTGCATTAAAAGAGATTAGCAGCTAGGATCAAATAAAACATACAGTAAAATTTTGGTAAACAAATAATAAAAATTGACCAAAAGTCAATTAAGTGAAACAGGTCTAAAATACTAAGAAGGTTCTGTTTATATTTACTGAAGGAGAGGATATTCATAATTTACAGTACTGGAGGACATTAGAGGAACTGAATGAGATGAATCATCATTCAGTGGTGCTGCAGATGGTGCAGCCTTCTCACAGCTCCAGTAACTCGGGCTCAATCCCAACCTCAGGTGCTCTGTATGGAATTTGCATATTCTCCAGGTTCTCTGGTTGCCTCCAATATCCCAAAGATGTGGTTGTTGTTGGGCTAATTAATGAGGACATTAATGGACATATATGATGGAATAGATTACAGACAAAACAAGTGGGTTGATGGAATTGCTCTGAGAGTCAGCAGGTCAAATGGCCTCCTTTTATGAAATAAGAAAAATATGAAACAGTAATGATGAATTAAAACAGATGTTTGCGCTTTTGGTAGAAAAGTCACTATCTCCATAGAATGCATCCAATGGTATAAAGGAAAGTGAGATTGGATAACAGGAAAGGCACTACTATATTCCTCAACTTGACTGTAGAGATTCTGTGGACTGCAGAGTTGCAACTAAGTCAGAACTGATCAAAGGTCATTGACCCGAAACATTAACTCTTTTTCTTTCTCTGCAGATGCTGCCTGACTTGGTGAACGTTGCCTGCGTTTTACATTTTATTTCAGAATTCCAGCATCCACAGCTTCTTGCTTTAATTACTGAATGGATGCAATAGTTACAATCCTTTCTGTAAATGGGAGAGATAAAACAGCAGGAGTTGTTTGATGTCAGGGAAAAATTGATGTCAGGAAATCTCTAGAGACAATAACTCTAGATAAAATTAACTACTGTTTGGAAGAAAGTGAGTGAGTAAATGACAACTTGCACAGATTTGTAACAGGCAAATTGTGCTCAACTACCTTGATTTTTTAGTTCTTTGGTAAAATAAAGAAGAGGATTAAGGTGGGATCACACGTTCATTGGATGGATAGAGAACGCATTTATCGTAATAAACAACTTATCACAATTATGTGGGAGAGGCTAGATGGATCAGTGGTTCTTTCTGGTTCATTAAGAAGATAAGAACAGAAGAAATAAGAGCAGGAGTAAGCCACTTGGCCATTGAGCTCGTTTTGCCATTTAATAAGATCATGGATAATCTGATTATTGGCATCAACTCCTTCCTGACCCCATTAACCCTTAATTCCCCTGTACACCAAAAATGCATCTCAGCCTTTCATCAAGTTAATGATTCAGTATCTACAACCCTTGAGTAGATAATTCTCTGTGAAGAAATTCCTCCTTATCTGTCTTTAACGGGCATTGCATTACCCTGGACTATGCCCTTCATTCGTGGCACCCTGTCAAGCTCCCTCAGAATTTTACATGCTTCAATAAGATAACCTCTCATTCTTCTGAAATGCAACAAGAGTATAGGCCTAATTTATTCAATCTTTCGACACGAGATAATCCCTTCCCAGTAATCAATCTGATAAACATTCTCTGTACTTCAAACATGGCAATATAATCTCTGCAATAAAGGATAAAATTGTACACAGTATCCCAGATGTGAGTTTACTAAAGCCTGGTAGATTTTAGTAAAACTTCGAGTGTTGTACTTCATCTGTCTTACAATAAAGACATTCTAATATCCTTTTGTCTTTCTAATTAATTGTGGAATCTATCTGCTAATTCTCCATGCCTCTTATACATGGACACCCAGATCACACACTTAAATAATATTCCGCTCCTCCATGCTTTCTACCAAAGTGAATAATCTCACATTATGCTCTAACTGCTATCTTCTACCCCATTCATTTGAGCTGTTCATTTATTCTTAGTGACTTTTACGTCCTCCTCACAGCTTACTGACCCTCTCGTCTTTATATCAGTAAACCCAAATACAATAGACTTGGTTCCTTCATTAAGTCATTAGTAAAAGTTATAAATACCCAAGGCATCAGTACTGATCCCTGTGGCATTCTGCTGGTTACCACTTGCCAATCTGAAAATTACTCATCTTTCCCTACTCTCTGCTTTCCATGATTACGTATATATTATCCTTTATACCAGAGCTTCTTATCTTATGAAACCTTTTATGTGGGATCTTATCAAATGCCTTTTGGAAATCCAAATACATAACATTTGCAATAATTGCCACAGCATATCACAAGACAAGGGAGCAGAAGCAGGCCATTCGGCCTATCGAGTCTGCTCCAAGGAAAGGGAAATAGAAATGAGAAATGGGGAATGGGGGAAGAAGAAGAAAAAAAACCTATTCTAATCCCAATTTCCGGCCTTATCCCCATATCCCTTGATATCCTGACTATTTAGATATCTATCTATCTCCTCCTTGAACGCCCCCACTGATCTGGCCTCCACTGCTGTACGTGGCAAGGAGTTCCACAAATTCACCACCCTCTGGCTAAAGAAATATCAACTGTCATACCTTTTATTCTAATTTCCCAATCCACTTTAGTCAAAATCTACGTTTGCCAATTCTTTCGATGTAATTGCCTCTTAAGTTTGAAATCCTGGTTGCAGACCCAAGTCTGTCAGTCTTAATTTAAGTTCACATATTTATGCGAGGGCTGATGTTGTCTATTTGGTTAGTCTAAAGTGTTTGATAAAGTGTCACTCGATAAACTTTTTTAATCAAAATTTAAGCCCATGGGATTAATGGATCAGTGGAAGTGTAGTTATAAAACTGTCTGAGAGCATGAAAGCGGAGAATATCAAACAGTTGTTTCTCCAGACTGCAGGAAGTTTAAAGCAATGTTATCCAGATGTCAATATTAGAGTCACTGCACTTTAATCACAGAATTGTTTCAGCACAGGAGGAGACCATTCAGCCATCAATTCTATACTAGGTTGATATAGGAGCAATCTAGTTCATCCTATTCATCACTTCCTACGCAAGGCCTGCTAATTCTTTCCTTTCAGACTTTTGTCAAGCTCTATTCTGAGCACTATGATTAAGTCCATCTCCACTACTACCCCGAGCAGTGCATTGCACACCCTAACAATTCACCATCTAAAAAAAAACTCATTTTTGTTTATTTTGCCAATTGCTATCATTCAATACCCCCTCTCCCAATGTAAAGTTTTCTCTCTAACTATATCTTCGCAATTTTAAACACCTCCATCAGTTCTCCTTTTTTGTTCCAAGGAGAACAATCCTTTCTTCCCCAGTCTATCCACATAACTCAAGTCTCTTATTCTTTGAATACTTTTAAGTAAACCCCTTCTGCCCATCTCCAAAGCTTTTGCATCTTTCCTAAACTGTAGCACCCAGAATTGGACAGAATGTTCCAGTTATGCTCAACTCAGTGTTTACAATAATCCATCATGATGTCCTGCTCTCAAATTCTGTGCCTTTACTTATAACTATAGATCCCTTATGCTTTATTTAAAACTCTTTCTTAACCTGACCTCCACTTTCAACAAACTACAAGCTGTCCCCAGACAACAATCTTGTTCCATTTTTACAGATACCTATACGTCAATGTTGTCCATAAATCAGAAAATGCACAAAAAAGACTTGACGTGGTAACCATACCTCCACAATGTTATAATGAATGGCATCAAAAACACACAAAGCTAATGAGAAAGAACGTTTACTAAACATGGAGAGAGAGCAGACTTGTTCTGTTGTTTGTAGGAACAAATGTTTGTAGGAACAAATGTTTGTATCTACATCAGACTTTTGAATTTAATATTACAGGAGCATATTCATATGTGGGAGTGTCCATGTTTGGCTTTCATAACCCAGGGATGGCCTGTATGCATGTTTATCCTCAGATCTCTGTCCTTGTGCCCCTTTTAGAACAAAGAGATCTGGGATAAATATAATTCTGTGAATTGTGGAATAATGCATTTTGGAAGAAAAATATCAGAGACGGAGAAACTAAATGATACGAAGATAGGGGTGCAGGAACAGAGAAAGTTAGGGCAGGACGCACACAAATCTTTTGAGGTGTAAGGTTAAGTTGAAAAAGCTGAGAGTAAGATCCACAAGATCCTTTGGGTGTATTGTTAAAAGGTATGGCATTCAAAAGCAAGGGCTCTATGGTAAACTTTCATAAATCACAGGTTAAACCTCAGCTGAAGTGTTGTGTTCAGACCTGGATACCACATTTTAGAAAAGCTATCAAGGTCTCGGAAAAGATAGGGAAGAGATTTATCCAAAAGGAAGCAGGGAAGGGAGGATTCATTAATGTAAAGAGGCTAGGAAAACTGGGATTGTTCACTCTAAAACAAACAAGGTTAAAGGAAATTTATTTAGAACTGCTTTATTTAAGAGTGTTTTGATTGGACAACAGGAATTTGCATTTATATTGAGCCTTTAAGGGTGTTGAATGTCCCAACGCTCTTCAAAGGAACATTAACAAAATGTGACAAGATGATATCAGGATAAGATGATCAAACCTTTGGTCTAGCATCTTAGAGCAGGGCAAGTAATTTAGAGGTTATGTGGTAGGAAAAAAACATTTATACTGGTATGGGAAACGATTGCAAGGTGGGATTGGGGGGGGGGAGGGGAGGTGGAGAAGGAGGAGATGGACAGTCAGAGAAGACATGGAGAAATTGCTTGACTCATCAACATGTGATGTTTGGAATGCACTTCTTGGTATGGTGGTGACAGGCAGAATCGATACTGATTAACAGAAGATAATTGCATTTATACTTGAAATGGAAAAAAAATTTAAGGGCCAGAGAAAAGTATAATGGAATGGAAGCAATACATAGGCCCTTCGGAGAACATTAGCAAGAGTTGCCAAAGAGCCTGATGCAGGGTTTTGACCCGAAAAGTCGACAGTTCCTTTTCCCTTACAGATGCTGCTTGACCTGCAGATTGTTTGTTCACCTCCTTCTGAATCTGATTCTATGAGGCTTACAGTCTCTAGCCTCTTGTCTCAATAGTCTTCCATGGTTGGAGAGGAATTTGCAAAGGACATGTTGTATGCAGCATGTCTGTAATGAAACATACTCAATAAACCAACTGATATTTTCCTGTGTTCTGTTTTCACATGTTCTTTTATCAACATTGTTTCAGAATGATGAAAATCATAACTTGAGATTCTAACACTATCAAAAATAGTTCAATATCCTTCGATAACAGAAAACTCAAATACATTTCAAAATAAAGTATATCAACTGTGAAATGTCAAAATTCCTAGCCTCTAAAAATATATAAATAGTGATAGTTGATGAAAGATTAAGAATGTTAAACTCCTTCATGTTTTTCCATTTCTGTAAACTTCATCCATTTCACTTTACAGATATTTGATATGCTATAGCTGTAATTTATATCACAATTGTATAATGCTATTGCATCTTCAGTAAATAGGGTGTGTTTTCCATCCTGGTGCAACTTTATATCAGTAATAAGTGCATATAAACTCTACTTCAAATATCTCCGTTACAACTCAGTAACTTCTGCATTACATGGCAATGCTTCAATGTAATTCAAAATGCATTAGAATCACACTGTACAGCATGAGTAATGATGGTGTTCAGGCAGATAAAATTCCTTTGTTGAGTAGTGGACAAAGACGCTATTCTAAGTGGTTAAGTGGCTTCCTTATAATGATGGACAGACTTTCATATGAAAGTGTTAACCCATTTGTTAACAATATTGTACAATACAGTTATCTTTAATGAAAAATGGATTTGTACATTTACAAGTTAAACACCTGGTTCAGTTACCCAGATCTGTGTTACCAAAATAAGAATACAGAATAAGATGAATGCACAGCTGCAGATAAATATATTATCTAAATATATTAAAAACATACCTTCAACAAAAGCCACACATATAGGTTAAGTAAAACAAATATTTAAATGTGGATATACTAAATAACAGAACTTCAAACCTATTCCATAATGGGTACACACTGTCCTAGGGCGAATGCCTATAGGCTGGCTGGGGCATAAACCCATTAAATAATAAAGGCAATTAAAGATGAAGAACCAAAGATTGAAATTTCATAAGAATACTTCTAAAATAATAGATTCTAGGCAATACACAATGAAACAACTCAACCATAATGCCAATTTTTAACTGCATTTTCCAATGGAGTAAAGTCGATACAGTGAAGCAACATAAACTTTATAGCAAGTACATCAAGACTTGGCTCTCAAATTAGATTACTCAGATTTGCATTGATGAGTGGTCAAATACCAAGTTGTAGAAGAAGAAAAAAAATAAACACTTTATTTGATATCTTCAGAATGTTTCAACAACAAATGAATTACTTATGAAATATATTCAAAGTTGCCATCAAAGATGATAGCAACCAAGTTAAGCATAGCGATATCCAAACCATGACTATGGGATAAATGACTTATGGTGTTGATTGACCAATGTCAATAAGACACAAGAAATACCCTTTTACTTCTATAACAGTTCAGTGCAAATTTTAAATCTATTCAAGCATATAAACAGGCATCTATTCAAGTATCTCCCACAAAAGATGTTCTCACTGACAAGCTAACACCTCCTCAACATTGAAACTCACAATCTACAAACACACAAAACAAAGTACTATCATTGTAACACATCTGTCACAGTTAAGATGCAATTTAAGCAGGGTTTTCATTCAAAGTTCTAAGTGCATATAATTTCAGGAAATGCAAAATGTTCATACTGCATTTCTCTTTGTACTAGCAGGTGAAACAAAATAATGTTTTGGAACTGCAAAACACCACAAGGATAAAATGAACTCCAGTTGCCCATCTTCTAAACATGTTCCTCAAATTGTTTGTTTGCTCAAAAAAAGCTATAACATTGTCACCTTTGGTAAGAACTTGATACACCATGGTGATAAGAATGTACATCCTTAAACTTCCATAAGCTTAATAGTCTAATTAACAATTATAAAATAAATGGGTTTAACATCCATTTTAAAATAGCAGTGAAGGTTATAGTATAGTTGAAATGATTTCTTGTTTACTACCTGATGCAACAGTCAGCAGCAATTTGGGAGATATGTCAGCCTTGATTGGAGAGATCCTGTGGCAAGGAAGTCGAGAGTCAAAGTGACCTTAATCTTCATGGAGTGAGCAATCCAGGCAGGCATGGAGCAGGGATAGCAGGATACAAGGTTGTTCCTATAGAATGTCACATATCTCAGAAATAATATCCTTGCAAAATTTGAGCCTACAAATATATCACTCATCACAGATGTGCCGGTAGGATGTGGTGTTGCCAAATTATGGAAGTATGCTCCACTAAACTGGAGAGCTGCAGGCAGCCAAGGAGGAACATGATGGCAGATTGAGGATGCCGGACTCCTCTACACTGTCACACTGTTGCAGGAAGACACCCAAAGCCACATGAGTCTCAAGACAACAGAGGGAGCCAGCAGTGGTGCTGTGACCAACAGCCAGGAGTCATGTGCCTCTTGAAGCAAGATCCTTAACCTAACCTGAATGGTAAGACATGGCCATAACAATGCTTCAATACTAAAGAGCTACCAGTGTATCAGGACTGAGCCTCCCATGGAATAAGCAGCTAAGTGCTGGAAAGATAGTCACTGTTAGTTTAAGGACACCCTGTGAACTCTGGAAGATGCTTGAGCAGTTAGTTGTGAGGCTGCCTAGTCAACTCTTTTAGACAGAAAGGTAAGCAACCAACCCACATAATGTGCTCCTAGTTCTAGTGAGATTCTTCAATGACGGTTGTAGTTTGGAGCCTTTGCTTGAATTTATATTGGTGCAGCCAAAAATGAACATTAAAGAATTAATGATGTCATTAGGTGTGCAACTGCTGCCGGGGAAAGGTCAGGTCAGTCACAATAATACTGATCGCACGCTGAAGTACCCAATCCAATTTTGCAATTGGCACCATTTCACCTGGAAATGAATACAGGTAAAATGGAAAATGGATTGCACAATGCTCAATAAACAGGCACTTTGTGCTGTTCTAGGCTTATAGGTTTTGCAGCTGCAAAAAATGTCATCAATAAACTACATGCACTTTTGTAGCTTTATGTTCAGATTTAGGTCTCAATTGTTCTAGGTACGTATACTACAGGTAGCTTTTTTGTCATGATTGTTGATTGTCTGATTCACTGGTGTAATCCATTGAACACAATGCCTAAATATGTAAAGCTGGCAGAAGATTTTAGTTCATGTGTCCTGTCATTAATACAGCATTGTCTGTACTTTTGACTGGTACAATCAGTACAATTTTTTAAGCCAATAGTCAACCAGTTATAAGAATGTACTAATTGATGGCTGTGCAGCACCTTCATAGCGAATTAGTAAAACCTGTTTATTAGCAAATAAAAATTCTCAAATGAAAAGTCATTTTATATCATCTCTTGGCATTTAATCACGAGATTGAAAATGTCACCAGCAGTCCAAGATTATATACAGATTGTTCATTCAATTAAACATAGTTGTGAAAAATAACTGGGACAGGGTCAGGATCAGTACAGTCTTAATTGTTTGCCACAGGGAATATTTCAGATGCACTGCCATTAGCAATTACTACATTCATCATGGTATTGTGAAGTTGCCCAATTATATCAACAATCTAACATCATAACCAAGCATGCATAGTAACTTCCAGCATCCTTCCCTGCTGTGCTGAAAGGTCTTTGTAATATCAAAGAATTCAAAGCATAACCACAATCTTCACAGGAACTTCACAAATTTGTCAACTGCCTCTTAGACTGCACACAAACTACATTCTGCTCCAGGCAGTATGGCTTTCTGTAAGCTTTAGTAAAGGTCACTTTGACACATAATCCAGTTTAGATTCCTCCCTGCATTAGAGGGAAAAAAAGATGGCAGGTCAGATTTGCTTGCCTTCCACTTATGTAACAGCTAATCCACCATTCAGGTTGTTTGAAATGGATTCACTTCCCAAGTTTGGTAGGTGAATTGGAATCAACTTTGCAACAGTGTTCAACAGGAGTACCACTGCAACTGGACAGTTCTCTTACTTGTTACCTATTCATATATGCAAACTGCCAGCTTATCAACTTTCATTACAAGAACAATCACCTTCTCTCTGCAAACTCTCCCACCACCAGGATTGGAGACTGCCAGAATCAGCCAATAAAACTGGATACTGACCGCACCATTCTGGTAGTTAAACTAACCATGGGGAAATAAAATAAAAAATGCTGCATAATTTCTACAGGATGCAGTTTAGCAAGATTATTTGGTGCTAAATGCTGAAGTAGCTACATGTGTCCCAACTACCACCAGCAGTTATAGCTGCTGGTGTTCACCTTTGTTTCCAGGCAGACACATCAGCAGAGTCACTCACAGGTCACTAAACCAAAAGCTCTCAAATAGCCTACTTGCTGATCCCTCGATATGCTGATGGAAGCTGGTATTTCCTGGCCTCTGCATCTGCAGGCAGCTTTTGCCATCTCTGCTGAGAGACCCCAGGAAAAAGAGAGGGTCTTTGGTTCAGTCTGGAACATGGATTGGGGGTGGGAAATGGAGAAAATCTTTTGCAGTTTTCTGCCACTCAGTAAAGCCACTCAGTAAAGCTGCTTTTGAAACTTTGTATGGATTATGGCCAGGCAAAAAGAATGTGACCACAGAGGCTTGACAGATCTAGCAAAAAACTGACATTGTCTCTTTCCCAGTGCCCTCAATACTTCATCAGCAATGTATTACATCTACATCATATGATTCATCATTCAGTTCTAGTTTAAAATGTACGGCTTCCTGAAGGAAAAGCCAGACCATCAAAAAGACAACAGCACACAACCTTAAAAAAACAATTCACAATTGTTATGTTTTAATATTACATTTTATAATTATTGTTGACAATGCCAGCATTTATCACTCATCCCTAAACGTTTGTGGGAAGGTGGTGGCAAGTGAACCGTGAGAGCCCATACTCAACAATATCTGTTGGTATGCACCATTGTTATTCTGTTAAATTCCAAAGCAAGGGTATTAAGGGACTTTTCTACATCACAAATATTTCCATGTTATACACAAAGAGCAAAAAAAAAGGAAATGAAAATTAGAACACCTTACAATTTCCCATTGTTAGTTCATTAGCTCTGGAGACTACATCCACTTCCACGGAAGAGTTGGAGATACAAGAGATTGAATATGCTGGAACCTGGAGCAGAAGATAAACTGCTGGAAGAATTCAGCTGGTGAAGCAGCATCTGTGGAGGCAAGGGGTTGCTCGACGTTTCGGGTAGATTTGAAATTTCGATTTGAAATGTCAACCATCACTTTGCCTCCACGGATGCTGTTTGACATGCTGAGTTCTTCCAGCAGTTTATTTTTTGTCCCATGGAAGGTCGTCAATTGGTTTAAAACAATAATTGCAGAACTGACGAATGGATAGATTTCAGTTTGAATAAACACTTCCAGGCTGTCACAGACAAAATGGGTAATGGTCCAAAGTTCTCTGAGAACACAAAGAAATTATCGGCAAGGAATTAAGCACAGGAGAAAAGAGTCTAGCATGAGACAGGACAACCAGGGGTGAAATAATATGTAAACAAGGACACTGGCCATTTGGCTATAACAAGGTTAGCATCTCAATGACATCCACAACTTCAACAGCAGGAGGGGGAGCTAACCTGGTTTGAGGTGTGAAGTCCTTGTCGGAACTGTCAGGTGAAATCAATTGCATGTTTCTGTGTACTTCAGTGGTTCACAACCAACAACTAAGATGCTTCAGAATTGAAATGTAAAATGGAGGTGGCAATGCAACATCCAATAGTCCAGTGGTAATAGGATGAAGATGAACGAAATGGATCAGACCAGGAATGGACTATCGATGTGATATCATCTCATTGGAGAACAGGATTTAACTGAATCCTGGAACTTGATGTGTGTGTGAGAACCTAGAACCAACACTCAGAAGGAGCTGCCCTGAGTCTGGGACTCAGAGAACAAAGAAACCAGAAGTCAGAGTCTGATCACCTTGTGTCTTGATGGGTAGTATATTGTGCAAGTTGTGAGTGCTTGTACTTTGCCTTTGCAAATAATTGTTTGAATAAAGCTGAGTTTATCTTTCACCAGTTGTCAGAACTGTCTCTAATATAATTGTGTATTAGGCACAACATTTGGAGGTAAGCTGCAACAATGCAATAAGAAGCATTGGAAAAAAGTGTTGGGGCAATGATGCGGCCTTGCTTTACACTGATTTTCATTGTAGATCCTTTGGTTAGCATCATGGCCTGCATGACTGCACAGATGAAACAATAAGTCAAGTTCCTACTTGTTTTTTCAGGTGGATATAAGATTCCAAGTCACAGCACTTAAACAGGAGTTATCCTTGGCATCCTAACCAGTATTTCTCTCTCAGTTAACATCAATAGGAAGAGATTACCTGGTCACCATTGTTTGTGGAGTTTTCATGTAAGCCAATTAGCTGTTGTATTTTCAAGGTGAGTGATGAGGTTACCCTCATCCACCAACGTAAACCCATCCTCTCAAATGGCAATTGGCAGATACATGATATGATAATATCCATTTGATGTCTTCTCTGATCTGTTGAACTGTTATTTGATCAGTAAGGTAGTTGAAATTGAAATTCTCCAAGTTCTACTTTTCTCCATGAAGAAGTAGTACCGAAAGCCGTGAGTTTTAGCCATTTCTTCAGAGGTTCTGCCAACCTCCAACCTAAATTATGCTAGAAAACTGAGAAACCATCTCTCAGAAATTCTCCAATTATTTTTGTTTAATACTGGCCTAACCTGCCTTTGAATGGCAGCATACTTCTAAGAATATGTGCTCTTGTGGACAGAGATCTGAGATTTACAGGGTTCTTTTCAGTCTGAAGCTAAAGATGGCTGTTGTGGACAAAGTGCTCTGCAAAGTGGTCACAGTCTACACTTTGTCTCACCAATGTAGAAGAGACCACTATTGCATTCAGAGCTCATGATATGGCCTCCTTTACATCAGCAGGACCAAGGACAGATTAGGCAACTGCTTTGCAGAGCATGTACACTCTGTTGCAATGGTCATCATGAGTGTCCTGTTGCACGTCACTCCAACTTTCCCCTCCATTCCCACACTGACCTCTATGTCCTCTGCCTTCTCCACTGCCATGGTGAGACCCATGCAAACTAGAAGAACAACTTGTCACATTCCACTTGGGTAGCCTACAACCCAATGGTATAAACATTCAGTTTTCTAATTTCAGGTAACCCATGTTCCTTTTTCACTCACACCAATGCATCCAGGTTCTTTCCCCCTTTGTTCATCTTTTCTATTCCGATCCCCTTGCTACCAAGACTTGTTACCCTACCTCTCCCCATTTCCTTCTCCCCATCACCCACATACCTATACATCTGGGTTTCTTCTCCCTTTGTTCACTCTGCCACCTCCATTCCCCCGCCCCCACACTGGTTTCATCTGCCCATCTTCCCTCCTTATCTGGTTCTACTTATCACACTCCCCCCCCCAGTTCATTCTGCCTGCTCTCCACCCCCCCACCAGTCTCCACCCATCACCTATCAACACTCCCCCTCCCCAACCTGGCTTCAACTGCCCATCATCCCCCCCTTCATCTGTTCTACCCCTCACTCTCACTTCTATAGACCGATCATCTTCCCTCTACGTTCTCAGTCGTGATGCAGGGTTTCGACCCAAAACGTCAACCATACCTTTGCCTCCATAGATGCTGCTTGACCTCCTGAGTTCTTCCAGCAGCTTATTTTTTTGCTGCAAATAATGTAAATCATGCCTGAATTTCTCTTCTTCATGACTTGTGATTTGTATACAGAGTTCATATTTTAATATGAGGCACGAGTCTGAAAATATTTATGCCTCACTGAAACATCAAATGGGTAAAGCAGCTATCTTGTTTATCATGTCCCTGTTCTAGGCAAAAACCTAAAAGTTGCCTTCAGGGTCCATCCATTCTTGGAAATATGAACAAGTGAGAATACTTTGATAAAGGTAGGAGAGGAATCTCATTAGTTTCTGTCCCACTTAACATCCAAACGGAAAATAAAAGAAACCCACAGTCAATAATTTAAATATAATTTTAAAAGTAGGTTCATACCTCTAACTGGTTCTTGGGGATGAATGATGTTAACTGCATCTGAACAAACTTGCGTTGTCTGATGAAGCATACTCTGTGATTGCCAGGTTTCATTTTTGCTATTAGAATATTTTATTTTACATTTAAATGCCCATTAGTTTATTTAATCAATAGTTATGATATATAAAAATCTTCCTTTCTTCTCTGATGTATTAAAGTATTCTAATCTAATGTTCACATTTCTTTAACATCTTAAAGACAAATTTGTTTTTAAAACATTGTCACTTTGGAGCAAAATCTGCATTAACAGATCCAGAATTTGCTGAAAAATAAGTTTGTTTATGATAAATTCAATGAACTCATGAGATATTTTATATAACAATACATAAAATCCAATAATTAATTCTGCAACTAATTCCCGAGTTAAGAAGGGTGGCTCTCTTACATGTAACGCACAGAGAAGGAATTTTAAGTGGTGTACTATCTTCACTCTGAGAGACATGATTATTTTCCAAGGTTCAATTTGAGGCCATTTCTTACTTCATATATTAATGACCTTCCAAATGTATGCTATCAAGCAATTTTATTTATATATACACTGACAATTTTGCTATTTTCTATCAATCATCTTCACTTTGATCATGTTTAACTGATATAACTATAATGGTCAGTTTGTTTCTCAGTACTTAAATATTCACTGCCTTACAGTGCTGTTTGTGGTTTTAAGTTCTGTATACCATTAAAAAAAGGTGACATGGAATTATTCTTATGGTTGGATATGAAATTAACAATGCAGACTTTAAAAAAAATCTTCTGTATTCTGTGTGTTCTGTTCCTGTTATTTGATTTCTGTAGGCTATGCAATGCACCCCAGCTGACTCATAGATTACTAGTCTGTTCCCAGGCCATTGATTAATTGCTGCACACTGTGCTAAACCAGCTCAGAGCAGGACTTCTTTATTTTCTGTGGGAAACAAAATACCTTGACTTCCATTTAGTGTGTCAGTCTCCTCAGCAGAATGCCTTTTATGGATATGAACCTTGCCTTTTCCTACTTGTGGTCCTGTTTACTGCTTACTTGTGCATAGATTACCTACTTAGCAGTACCAGAGGGCATTATTAAAGCCAACAATTTGGAACCTATTGATTAAATAACTGCTAACTGATTTGACATGGTGCAATGTAACTAAAGTGGATATATTATCAACAAATTGCAAATAGAGTATACTCTCAGGCATCTAGCATCTAGAGGGAATAGGGAGTGCCAGTTGCATGAGAATTGCTCAAATAAAAAAACATTACTGTATATTTATCACATATTAATATTCTATGCACACACCTTTAAATAAATTGTCAAACTATATATCATCTCCCTTACCCTTTAAGTAATAGTGTTTTACACTGCAATTCCATATTTTAAGGCTAAACTATTTATATAAAAAAAACAGGAAAAATAAATCAAATGAATGACTGTACTTACCATCATGAAGTGCCAAATCCTCAAAGAGGATGTTGCTGCTAATTAGCCTACAACTGCACTGCCCTTATGTATAAACATACGTAAACAAAAATTGTACTTTCACACTTATTTTGCATAACACTTGAAATAATGACATGTATGAAATTGCTTAATATTCTCAGAAACTTTCACCAGTTGCATGTGAACTCTGGATGCACAAATTCTGGACAAACAGGAGTTTACTGCAGCATGCATATTTAAGCAATAATATTAAAAAAAATTTGCAAGATAATTGTAGCTGTCCTGGAATACCAACTATTTTCTTTTCCCTGTTGGATTAATGCTGCAATGTTTCCTTTAAGAAATTTTTGGTAGCATCAATTAAACATACCATAACTGCCTATTTAGTTATTGAGTACTGATCACGTTGACAAAAGAAAATGTCTTTCCTTTTCCAATTTCCTATAAATACATGGGGGGTAACGTATAGGACATTTGCAGTTTTCTACTGTTTGGCAAAAAGACGTACTTACGTATAGAATGATCTGTCTGTATAGCATGCAAACAAAAGCTTTTCACTGTATCTCAGTACATGTGACAATAATAAACCAATTCAATTTGAAATTTCTTAGCATCAGTCATTTGTTAGCAGTCTCACCTCTGAGTCAGATCATCATGGGTTCAACACCTACTCCAAAGACTTAAGCATAAAATCCAATTTGAAACTGCAGTGCATTACTGAGGGAGTGCTGCACTAACAGAGGTTCCATCCTTTCGCCAAAGAGTTAAGTGTAAAATCTTACTAGTTGCAGAGTTGTTACAGTACAACTTTGGTCACACTTGCCAAGTACTGCATTTGTTGTAAAGTGCACTGTCAGTTTGAAATCACGAAAGGCACAATGTAACTGTAAGTCTGTCTTCTATTTAATTCTCTCCTGCACCCTACCTCACCACCATGTAAACTGAAAGCATAGCACAAGGAGGAAAAACTAATGCAAGGTGGATTAGAAAACAAAACCTTTACTCAGAAATTTCCTGCTACTTATCCCATGTATACCTGGAGATTTAGAAGTCAAGATTGAGGCCATTTAATATTCATTGTCACCCTTCTTCTCTGCCTCTTTGGAGTTAAGAATGAGGGGTGAACTTCTTGAAAACAGGCATGACAAGATAGGTGATTCAACAACTGGGAGAATCTTCAAAGAGGGGGCATAGCTACAAGATAAAGGGGGCAGTCCTTTAAAAAATTCATGCATGGGAAATTATTCTTATAGAGGATGGTGAATCTCTGGAATTCTCTACCACTGGAGGACACTGGAGACTAGAAAATTGCAGGTGTTTAAAAAGGAGTTTGATAAATCTTTGAAAGATTGGGAAATTGAGAACTTTGCAGAATTGGGACTGAAAAGGAATTGCAGCCCAGGGTTGATCAGAAATTATAATACTGAAAGGTGAGGCAGGCTTGAGGGACCAACCGGCCCTCTGCTACTTCTATTTTCTCGTGTTCTTATGGTTTCATGCATTTCACTTTTCAGTACTTATTAACTTTGCTTTTAAAAAGTTCAGTGGTCTCTATCTCATCCATTCCCTGTGGCAAAACATACCATGCTCTGATAGCTATAGCGTAAAAAATATATAGTAACATTTTACATTGCCAACCACAATAAGCAAGCTTTTCTCAATCTCTTTCATTTAAGACATTCAGAGACCTCTTACAAATACCCTTCTGACCTTCAGATAGTCCCAGTATACCATTTTTTCCCCAAAACAATGATTCCCATTTCCAACAGCACTAAAGACAACTTGGAGAATTACTTGTGCTCCTCATAAAAATCTCCATTCTGTAGTCAACTATTAACAAATTATCCTGTTTCCTTCCATGAATATAGTCTGTCACCTATAGAAAGCAGCTATGTCAAAATGGTGAACTCGTCAATGTATATTTCAAATACCATGCCAACCAAATATACGACAACTTCCTGAGAAATGATACAGCAGAATAAGCAACACTGGTTATCTCATGGACGTGCAAAGATAGCTCTTCTTAAACAATGTCGCACAGACAACTTCATGACTTCTAGTCAATGTGAGCTACAAAGTGACCACAGCATCTGGAATGCCCTGAAGTCCACCATAATTGGCACCTGTGAAGAAGCTCTTAGTTCCCCCAGGAAAAAGAACGAGAACCAGTTTGAAAAAAAAAATCACCAAGAGATCCAGAACTAATGAACACCATCAAAAGGTTCGCCTGGATTGGAAGCTCCACTATGCCTCAAGAAAAAAGAAACCACTCTTACAGATAAAGACCGAGCTCTAGATGAAAACTTGTGCCCTGAAGAACAAAAGGTGGAACGAAAGAAAGCAGGGAGACCAGCAACTCACAGCAAAAATATGCACAGGTTCTTCAGTAAAAACCATCAACAACAATCACCCAAGGCTTTACCCGACAAAGATGAACTCATTAAGGAAAGAGGCAGTCTGCCCCCGCTGGAAGAGAGACTTTGAAGATCTCAACTACAACTCTGTTCTTGACCCCATGCTCATCTATCCAGCCCATCTTTGCCACCACTCCTGACAAACAAGAAGTTGAAAAGCCACAGGCCAACTAAAAATAAACCACAAGACCTTGGGGTGCAGATAGTATCCCTGCTGAAGTTCTAAAACTTGGAGGGAGTCACAAATCCAGAACGTCACTGTCCACATCTGGAAAAAGGAGGACCAGTCAGACAACCTCAGAAATATTAACCATGGTAATCTTCATGAAAGAAGACAAATCCAATGTGGTAGCTTCAATATGGTGTCCAAGTTATCTGTCATAGGGAAATTCATTGTCAGGATCCTTCTCAGCTGGCACTTCCTAGTGACTGAAAAGCTGCTTCTGAATCACAATGCTGAATTCTATCCATCTGGAGACCAGTGGACATAATCTTCACTGCACAATAACTTCAAGAGAAATACAGAGAGAAACACCAACCACTACTCATTATTTTTCGACTTCATCAGTCAGGAGGGACAGTGAAAGATTAACCTACAATTTGGCTGCTGGTATTAACTCATCTCCATCTTATGTTGGCTTCATAATGTCATAATCATAACCAACAGGTCTCCAATAGAACCAATTTCAGTGCACACCAGCATCAAGCAAAGCAGCATCACTGACCAGAAACCTTTTCCAACATTTCCCACTGCAGTAATTTACCTCAACAAGTTTCACACTGGGGTGGAACTAACTAAAAGACTAATGGGAAAACTGTTCAAATTACATTGCCTCCACTCCAGACCAGAGGTTACCCCAAACTCAGTAGTCGAACTGCAATAAACAAACAACACTCATGTATGTACACATTTGGAGGTCCAGCATCATGTTCGCTAATCCCATCTGCCTGCATTTCACCCATATCCATACCTATCCAAATGTCTTTTAAATAGTGTAATCGTACTCGCCTCTACCACCTCCTCTGGCAGCTTGTTCCATATACCCACCACCTTGTGGAAAAACCTGCCCCTCAGATCCCCTTTAAAGCTTTAACCTCTTGCTGTAAACCGATGCCCTCTAGTTAGACTTCCCTAATCTGGGAAAAAGACTGTGACTGTCCACCCTATCATAATTTTACAAACCTCTAAAAAAAGGTCACTCCTCAGCCTCCTTCGCTCCAGGGAAAACAGTCCCAGCCTATCCCATCTCACTTCTGAACACAAGCCTCCAGTCCAGGCAACATTCTTGTTACTCTTTTCTGTATCCTCTCCAACTTAAATCACATCCTCCCTGTAGCATGGCAACCAGAACTGTACACAATACTCAAAAGTGCAATCTAACTAAAACTGTGACATGACATCCCAACTCATGTACTCAAATGCCTCAGCGAATGAAGGCAAGCATACCATACACCTTTCTCACCATCCTGTCTACCTGTGTTGCGCCTTTCGGGGAACTATGTACTTACGTCCCAAGGTCTCTCTGTTCAATAACACTCACAAAGGCCTGCCATTCACTGTGTATCTGCTGCCCTGGTTTAACTTCCCAAAACGTATCACTTCATACTTACCTGAGTTAAATTCCAACTGTCATTCTCTTGCCCACTTTCCCCAGTTGATCTAGATCAGTTGTAACCTTAGATAACCTTCTTCACTATCCACTACACCACCAATTTTGGTGTCAAAGGCAAACTTACTAATCATGCCATATACAATCTCTTCCAAATATTGTTGTCAACTCAGTCAGTGAAGCACAAGACAGGATGAATCTCATGTTTAATATCTGCTAAACTAAAGCCAATACGAAGGTCCATGAAGAGACACTGGAAATTGTGAACCAATTATGAGTGATGAAATTCACCATTGCCCTCAGTGTCTCAGCACAGCATTAGCCAGCTGAGAAAAAGGAGTTTTTGAAGATAAGCAGTAAAATCATGGTCAATCAGGCAGTTTTGATTGCCTTTGAAGATGGTCATCAGGATTTAGAGGGATCTTGATCAGCTGAGTAAAGGGACTGAGGAATGGCAAATGGAGATTAATTCAGATAAGTGCATTTTAGAAAGTCAAATCAAAGTAGGACTTTCACAGTGAACTGTAGGGCCCTGGGGAGCGTTGAAGAGCAGAGGGATCTAGGAGTACAAGTATATGATTCTTTGAAAGCGGCGTCGCAAGTAGATACGGTGGTGTAAAAGGCTTTTGGCTCACAGGCCTTCATCAGTCAGGGCATTTAGTACAGCAGTTACACAAGATGTTGGTGAGGCTGCATTTGGAATATCACGTTTAGTTTTAGTTGCCCTGCTATAGGAAAGATGCCATTAGACTGGAAAGAGTGCAATGAAGATTTACAAGGATGTTGTCAGGACTTGGCTTATAGAGAGAGGTTGAGCAGGTTAGGACTTTTTTTTCATTGAAGGTTAGAAGAATGAGGGGTGATTTTATGGAAGTGTATAAAATCATGAGGGGCATAGATGGGTGGAATCCACACAGTCTTTCTCCCCCAGGGTTGGGGAATCAAGAACTATAGGGCATAGGTTTAAGGTGAGAGGGGAAAGATTTAATAGGACCCTGAGGGGCAACATTTTCCACACAAATGATAGTCAGCATATGAAGTGAGCTGCCAGAGGAAGTTGTTGAGGCAGGCACATTATCAACATTTAACATTGGACAGCTAAATGGATAGGAGGTTTAGAGGGATTTAGGCCAAACACAGGCAAATGGGACTAGCTTAGATGGAAATCTTGGTCAGCATGGACCAGTTGAGCCAAAGGGCCTGTTTCCATGCTCTATGACTTTATGATTCTATCCACAACAGGCAACTCAAGCATCAGAAGGATCCTCCAAACTCACTGAAAGGATAAGTGAACCAATATCAGTGCTCTCATCCAGGCTGGCTCCATTGGCCAGCCCATATTGTCCATATGCTCGACACCAGAATCCAGAAATAGATTAGTCAAGGGAAGAGATTACCAGGTGGACTGAGGAAAAGATTCAAGGATCTTTTCAAAAATTTCCTTGGGGAAAATGCAAAGTCCTAACAACCTGGGAATTCTTGGCCCATCACTGAACAAAATGAAGAACAGGCTTGCAGGATGGCACAGAGAACTTCAGGTTCACCTGGCAAGAAGATGTGGAAGTGCAGAAGGACTTCACAGAAGGAGTGGACTACCTCACAAACTACCCACCTGCCAGTCTGGTTCCATCTGTGGTAGAGTTTGCAGGTCCCACATTGGCCTTATCAGTAACCTCCAAACCCACAGAACTGGAGTGAAAGCAAGTCATCCTCAATCCCAAGGGACTGCCTAAGATGACAAAGAACTGCCCATATGTATAACACCAAGCAATGAAGCAAAAATTTTAACAAGAGCAAATGCTTCATTATGAAACACTTAAGAAAATATTGCTTTTAGCAACACACTGCCAGAGTTCCTCATTAAAATCATTCATCTATTCAGAACAATCTCAACATTCATCTATTCATAACGTGCAGTACTTCAGTGAGGATATCATAGAATGCTTTCTACAAGCGTTTTTCAGCATTAGGCTCTTACTGCATTCACCTCTGCCCATGCCTCAGCTTATAAGCTGCTAAAAGCCTGATCCACATCTTTGCTATATCTAGACAACACTATTGTCGTACACTCCAAACTGGCCTCTCATTCCATTGTCCATAGACAAGGCTATCCAAAACTCTGTGGCTCAAGTCCCAACTTAGATTCTATTCCCTCATTGCTCCTGCGTTTGCTCACCAGTATTAGCTTCTGGTTGGGCAATAAGTTAATTTTTAATTTATCACTATATTTTCCATGGCCTTGTCCCTATGATCTTGTCTTGTCAAGACATCTGCATAACTTCAATTTTTTGCCTCTTGGTAATCCTGGACTTAATTCCTCCATTATTGCTGGTCATATTTTCAGTGGCCAAGACCCTATGTTCTGGTACAGGAGCTCCCTGGGTTATGTACGGCATGACTTACAGAAATCTAACTTCATGCAAAATTCTCCAATGCATTTTTAAAGCATTTTTCAAGCTTATAATAACAGTAATAATATGTTTCATAATATAGGCCATCTGCTGGTTGCAAACAAGTTCTGTTTACACAGGTCCATCAGTTGATTTTGTCCACAAGTTGGAAAATACACAAAATCACTCAATACAGTAACCACGCCTCCACTGTTTCGTAATGAATGGTGTTGATGAGGACCAATTAACATGAACATTTATTGTCTTCCTCTGCCTAGTTACAATGGTACAGAATCAGGATATCCCACACTCAATGGCTGGTTTCAATGAACCTGAAGTACCAGCGGATGTTATATTGTTGCACAAATATCAATAGAAGCGACCACTTGTCAATTTCCAAAGCAACTCTCCTGCAGTGAAACTGGCAGCCTGTGTTCTTTCGAGACAATGGTATCTGATTACTGTGGGGAGGTTACATGCAAACAGGCTTTTTTCCAAGACTGGCTCTTGTTTGAATTTAATAATGTTTATGGGAGCTCATTCATATATACAGGTGTCCATAAGTCAGGCATTCGTAACCCAGGGAGGGCGTGTATTCATTAATGACTGGATAACGTATACAGGCAACCCTTGCGTTATGGTGGGCAGGAGGAGGGTTGCATACCTAGAAGTGGGTCCAGATCTCGATTTTCCATAACACAAAGCTGCGTCATCTGCATGTGTCAAGAAACGCAAATTCAAAAAAATTTACTATTTTTTTCCCCACAAAAATTCTGTAAGAGCAACTTATTCTGTATCTCAATTTTTTGGGCTGTAATTTACAAATTCTATAAGGGTGAATTTCTGTTCCCGAATGGGCGTAACGCGGAAGTTACCTGTATATTCCATTAGTTTAATTGTGGGTAGTGTTATGGTGATTATTCAATGAAATGAAAGAATTATAGCAAGTGTATGTAGAGCAATACAACATGGGTTACAATAGAAAATGTCCATTTCTGACTTGGAGAAAGTGGCTTACAACGGTTCTCAGGAATGGCACCCTTACCTAACCCCAGGACTGCACGTATTCTGCCCTAAACACCACCCCTTTAGGACTTGAATTTTTCCAATTTTACTCTAACTTATCCTACTTATCAAAGTAATTGACTTTGTTTCTCTTTCCACAAATTCTGCCTGATCTGCTGTACATTTCCAGCAAGTTCAGATTTTGTTTTCAGACTTCCAGTATTGGCAGTGCTTTATTTTTGTGAAACCTTGATATTTTAACCATAAAAACAAGGGGGGGGGGGGGAACCCTGAAGCACTGCCTAGAAAATGTTCTTTTCTGTAAAATTAACTACCTGCTAGATGTAAACTTTAACCATGCAGAATTTGCATTTTGATTTGCTTTAAGAGTGCCCATAAGTAGTTTTCAAACCACAAAGGTAACCAATCACATTTTGAGATGTGCTGATTAGTGGTGCACTGGTAGTGCTGATGAAGGACCTTTGACCTGAATGTCCTTCCACAGATGCTGCCTGACCTGCTGAGTGCTTCCAGTATTTTCTACTTCCATGTTTTATTTCCAGCATCTGCAATCTTTTGATTTTCATTTACCAGAAACAATACAGGCCATTGCTAGGTTACAAATGCCCAACCTATGGACACCTGTACATACAAACAAGCTTCCACACAGGCAGTTCCTGAGAACTATTCTAACCTGAACTATTCATAAGTCAGAAATGAACAAAAGCAGTGTGTGGCAGAGGTCACAGAAACAGCTGTGATGGGGGAGAGAGCAGGCGCGGGAAGAGCAGCCGCTAGCCAGCCTCGCTGACTCAGTAAGTGAGCAAGTGAGTCTGCTCAGCGTTCCCACCTCTGCTCAACCCAACCTCAACCTGTGTATTTTCAGACTTATGAACAAAATCAACTCATGAACATCTGTAAAAATGGAACTCATTCAATACCCAGGGATGGCCTGTATTTTCCTGAAAATATGCAAGAAGGTGAAATCATTGGCTCCGGTACAAAACACAAAGATACAGACATGTATTGATTGATGTTGCCTGGTGCAGCCTGGAAGAACCTGAAGGGCCACAGTGGCATGCAGAGCTGCAGGGAAGGATGAGAGTGTCCTGGTGCTAACTAGCAGTTTGTGCTACAGTAATGGCTAGAAAACTCTCATGATCTCTCAGGTAGAGTGAAGTATTCTCACATACAAATCCTTGCTGAACTAAACTAATAAAGTTCTCGCACATGCGCTGAACTGAGGCAAGGTGTCAAGGGAGCTTCTGTCTTTTTGACTCTTCTCGCTGCAGGGGTAGATCCAAGGATGCTTATATCTTACTGTTCATTTGCCCCCTCTTCAACCATAATGGCATCTCAATCTGTATATCAAAAGCCTGCTGAAAGTTCAAGGCCAAGACTCCAGCTCAGTCTCTGCAAAATAACTTATCAAAGTGAACTCCAATAGCCAACATAGTTAAGCAGAAAAATATAGTCTCCCTACCTTTTTTTGCCTCTCATGTATGGACCTATTCTAAAACTAAGAAAAGGGAAGCTAAACAATTGAAAATAGCACTTGCGGGGACTTCATGAAAAAGGCTACCTCCAGTTTCAGGCACGTTCAGTGGATAATTAAAGGCCTGTCTCCAGATGCCCTGGGTGCACATCAAGCAACAGGCAAGCAGAGATTCAACTTTCTGGATCTGATCAATGTAAGAAACGTAGCCACATATTGAAACTACAATTCAGTAAGATGAGTTCCTAGCCAAAACTTATAGTTTGAAATCCAATTCTTCTGAAGTTTCAAATTCCATTTCAGATTCATTCACCAACTTTTCTTTACAACTATTTTCTTTTCACATAGTTACCAATGCTTGAATCATTTTGAAACTACACTCACCTCCCACATTATCAGCTTATACAGAAAATGGTGGCAATGCTCAGCAGGTTGGGCAGAAAGAAACAAATTTAAAGTTTCAGGTCAAAGGGTCTTTGAGGTGAAACTTTAACTCTGTTTCACTTTCTACTGATGGATGGTGCCTGACCTGCTGATGGTGTCCAGCATTTTCTGATTTAGTTTTGAGATTTCCAGCATCTCCAGTTTTGTTGATTTCATTATCTGCTATCTCAGTGTGGCGCATTTAAAAAAGTACAAGTTTGACAAATTTCCACTTGGAAACTACATCAAAAGGCCATATGCAAACAGATGCTATATAATAGTAATATGAAGAAATCAAGTTTACTCCTCCACTCTTGGGTACTGACATTTGAGATGCAATACAAACAAACAAGGTTGATCCACATGAAAAATCAGTTTAGCAATTCCATACTTTTACAACATTTCCAAGCACTGTTTGCAACAGCTGGTCAGAATTAAGGCTTATCCAGAATGTCTTTATGTTAGTAAATACATTTTGGCAATGTTAATTATGCAAATGAAAGTTCAAAACATTTAAGATCAGTTTTAATGTAGAACCCTTTACAGGAGGCCACTTAAAAAAAACATTTAACTAGAAATGCTTCATGCCTTAAAAATATTACTGCTTCTGAAAAGGCACTGTTACCAGAAATGTGAAACACTGGTCTTCATAACAATATACTACATGTTCAAGTAAGTATTTGCAACACTTCTATGGATTCACATACCATATGTGCCAACCATGTGTTCTCCAAAGGTTGCCATGACAACTGTATCAATATCCACAAATAGAAGTAAACTAAGCAGACAATATATAATTCTTGTATTCAAAGTATTTGTTCTACTTTGAAATTATGTCTTTGTAAAGGTACAAGGTGAAAGAATAACTTCAGTCTGGAGTTGATAATACTCTGAAATATAGTATGGTATAGCCTTTTCACATCTTATTTGGTTCAGCATCACATAGAACGCAACTATAGACTTTATCAAACAAGGCATAAAAATTGCTCAAGCATTGTATTTGATTTCTTGAGCACCTTTTACCCTTAAGCAAGGCCTTACCTCAATATTTTAAGAAAGCAGACACTCAAAACATCAAAATTAGCTGGATATACTTCCACAAGCATGTGCATGACTGAGCACCTACTAGTTTCAGATTGATTGTGAACCATTAAACCTGAAATATAAGCAAAATATCATCACAAAACATCTTGATCCTCAAAGTATGTGCTGCAACTAGTCTCATTAACAATTATGTACTGATCTCCAATTATGTACATATTATTTGTCTCTATTTAATCACCTTGTTATAAAGTATTATAGATTGTTAAGTACAGTATTGTCATATAGAACCACACATCAAATTTTCTTTGCCCCATTATTAAAAACTATTGTCAGCATGCTGAGGTAGCTTCTTATTTTTATGTTTTTGTCAAATGCCTTTAATTCTGTCACCTTTCCATTCTTAAGTGATGCAAAGCACAATCAAATCTTGACCCTTACTGCAAGGCAGATTTATGTCACCACAATTATTTCCACAGGCAACATAACATGTCCAACAATTCCATACTTATTTACTGGGGAATTTACTCTAACAATTAGATTCAATCAATCCTCCAGGGCTTTTTCTGGTTAGAATACTGAGCTTGGAGATTTTTCAGTTAATTGATAATAATCTAAATACTGGCTCACATCAAATCTAAAATGGGTCATGACACATAGGACATAGACTGCAAGATATAAAGCATTTTCATATGTTTAAAGTGATAAAACAATTAAAATAATGAACCTTAATAATGATAAAGGGAGGCCAAGAAAGGAAAATATGGGGTTAAAAGAATAGCAGAAAAAGGTCGGTAAGGGTGGTAAAGAAGAGAATGGTAAGGGGGTGGTGGAGCACCGTTAGTGAGCTCCACCGTTCACCGTCAGTGAACCAAATATTGGTTGAACCCAAGGTATCACTGACATACAGATTCCTGCTTTTCCTAGTCTCTTATGCGGCCAAATTTTTACTGAAGGGAGTAAAAATAGGAAATGCTAGACACAATCAGCAGGCCAGGCAGCATCTCAATGTTCTGATGAAGGATTTTGGTCTTAAAAAAAAACTTCAGATTTTCAACATCCAATTGTTTTAATTTTCATATACTGGAGGGTAGGAGGGGGGAACTGTCACAAATGTGGCACTCCATAAAAACGGCATCAGGGGTTGTATTTACATTGCACCACGTGTGTTGCATAGATTAATGGACTGCTGCCCGTTTCTGACAGGCATTTTAGGAATCCAGTGGCAATCTTGGAAAAACATGGCCACTCTATGTGGACGACGAGCAAGTCTCTCACCTCCCTTTAAGTTCGTACCAGACAAAGACCATGTTTCATTATACCAGTATACCATGCAACCACTTTTCCAATTTTCTGCCCCCAAAAATTCAAACAAAATGAAACAAATCATCATTATACAATATGACAGAATAAAATGTTATCCTAGATTTTTTTTCTTCATGTTAAGTGCACTGATATTTTATGATATGGCACGGTTTAAGCATCAAATGCAGGAAACTTGTGTCCATTTATCTATTATGTTAAACTGTACATTTGATAATATTACATTGTTATTGATAGTATTTGAATTGTCTATTGCATGGTGTTCATTTTGTTGCTGAAGTCCTTGATATTTTTGTTCTCAGAAGTAACTGTCAGAGAAAGGGTAACTTTTCATTTTCCATCAGCCTTACATTACCACACCAAGTAAAGCTCCCTCTCCTGTTCCAGCAATATGTCTCAGTCACAATCTCAGTGTAATGTCAATACAGCAGGTTTCCCTCTGCCCCCCCCCCCCCCCACAATTTATAAAGTAATGCCTGATTAAGTAAGCTACTGTGCTGTGAGCCCATGCTTATTAGGTTTGAACTGAGCCTCCCAAAGTTGTAATTTTGCAAGCTGTTAACAGAAACTTTCTATCTCATCAGGCTGAACTCAATTTGAACGCCAATTGGAGCAGTGTTTCTCTAATGTCCAATACAATGCACTCAACTCCAACAGTACATCCTACCTTTACATTTAATAACCAGTCAAATTTGGTAACCTTTCCAATCATTCAACAAGATTTTTGTTATGGACTAGGCAGCACGAACTGGAACCGTGAGCAATCAGCTGTTGAAATAGCACAAGGTCCCAGATTTACTTGTACATGGAGTCCAGCAGTGAAACTCAATTCCTTCAGGAAAGAGAAAGAGTTAACATTACAGGTCCAAGACTCTCATCAGAACTGGGAGAGGGAGAAAACAGGTCAGTTTTCAGTAGTAGAGACGTTGGGCAAGATACGGCAGCACAAAGGGAATGTCTCTGATAAATTGACACCAAATGAGTCATTGTAGCAGTTAGAATCTGATCATGCCTCTTTGTCTGTGTTATGTGTTCCTAATAGCAAGGCTGTAGGACAGGCCCAGCAGGTCAAACAATACAGATAACGTGAAAGCAAAGATGGGAGAAACAGATGATATGCAGAATTTGCATGGGCTCCTCTGAAATGTCTTCCATCTTCATGAGCAATGGCTTCTCCTCTACCATACTGGACAAAGCCCTTGACCACATTTCAACTATTTCCCACACCTGTGCTCTCACTCTTTCTCCTCCAAAACAGAGCAAGAACAGCTTCCACTCCTCCAGTCTCCACATTCAACAGATTCTCCTTTGCAATTTCCACAAACTCCAGCAAGATTCCCCTCCCCACCCCTTTCAGCATTTTGAAGGGAATCGCTTGCTCCATGACTACTTGGTCCACTCTGCCATCTCCACCAACCTCTCCTCATCTCCTGGCATTTGCCTGTGCAACCACAGGAGGTCAAGACTTGCACTTTCACTTCTTCTCTTCCAACTATCCAGAGACCTCTGTGATTCACTGCACTTCTTCAAAATTTAGTGTACTGCATCAGGTGTTCATCTCTTCATTGGAGAAACCAAGCTAAATTGGGTGAGTACTTTGCAGAGCAGTTGTTTTCAGTCTGCTGGAGTGACCCTGAGATTTCAGTTGCCCATCTCTTTAACTCACCACCTAACTCCCAATCTGACCTATCTATTGTGGCCCTGTTACAATGAGGCATAGTGCAAGCTTGAAAAATGACACTGCATCACCCAAATGGGTATGTTGCAGCCTTCCAAATTCACTATTGAATTCTCCAACTTTAAATAACTCACTCTTTCTTACTATCTGTACCAAAACTGTTCCTTTCTGCTTGTCATCGTTTTTCTTTTCTATAAGTTTGGCCTGCTGGGCATGGTCCACAATTTTGCTATTAGCAACACGTTATACACAGAGGCATAATCTAATTCTAACTGCCATTTTAACTGCTACATTAACTCATTTAGTCTCACTCTATCAGCGATAAACTATTTGTTCTACCCATCCTTCCTCCACCTTCTTTGCAACTGAAAACTAACGTCTTTCTCTCTTTCCCAGCTCTTAGAGATCTGAAATATTAAATCTATTTCTCTTTCCACAGATGCTACTTGACCTGCTGCATGTTTCTAACATTTCTATTACCATTTCAGATTTCCAGTATCTACAGTATGATTTCTAAGAAAATGCCTCTTGGACCCTGTCATACCTGGTGCCCAATTCAAAACCCCATTGATTTCAACAAGGTTTAGAGGACAAAGGATTAGGAGGCAAAAAAAAAGTATATTTTTTAAATTACTTTACTTCAGTGTTTTAGTTATTTGTGCATTTTTGTTTAACATGATTTAAAAATACTAAAAATTAAAAATAAACTTTAATGTTAATTGTTTTTAATAGCCTTGCCAGCTGTCAATGACCATCATAGGTGTGAGCTTCCTTCTGCTGTGCATATTGCCTTAGTAAAATCAGCTCTCTGCATCCAGACAAGGCAAGTTCCAGAATGGTGGGACCACAAGCAACAAGTTTGGGCAGGAGGATGTGTCCAGCAAGATCTGGCCCCTATAACTAAATACATTTAATTTGTTCATTTTATATTTTTTATTTTCTTATGACATGGGAAGCCATTTGGCTTGTCAGGTCTGCACACCTTCCCAAAGCAATCCCATCCCCTCATTTATCTCCTTCCAATCCATCCTCTCTCACATCCAATTAACTCCCCACCGATTCTCCCACCACACAATTACACAAGGGTATTTTGTGGCCAGCCAGTTAAGCTACCAACTAGCACATTATCAGGAAGCGAGAGGAAACTGAAGTATCTGGGGGAAACCCAGCAATCACAGGGAGAATGTACAAACTCCACACAAACACATCGGTCAGGATCGAACCTGGGTCACTGGACTTATATTATTCTATCAGCTGCGCCACCATGCCATTTTAAGCAAGAGATCATCAGAAATACAGACAGTGAAATTTAGATTCAGATGCAAAATTTAAGAATTCAATAGAATTCATCTTGCGAGTTTAATACATCTGCTGTAAAGTAAAAGCATCAATCAAGTCTTGTTGCACTTCTCTGTCCTCAAGCTCCAATCTAGAAATTGAATGGATTGTCAGCTGCCTATCCCCCCACCCAAAGTTTGTGCCCACTTTCTGGAACTCTGTGTGCTCCCAGACTCCAAAGATGTGTGTCCCTGGTGTGGTATTTAATCAGTCATGGATTATACGTTTTGTGATTGTAACCATCTCCCTTTCTGTTTTAGCCTTGATGTAGTTGACCACACCATCCATTTCCAATGATCTCCACTGCATCCATTGTATGTGTCAATATTTGCCAAGTTCCATTTTCTATTCACTTATAGCAGAGAATAACCAGCAATGACTTCCCTCTTGTGTCTATGCTGTTACCTCAGGTATTCTCCAATTGGCTCTCACCAATTACTCGTCCACAAGCTACCCCTCAACAACATTAAACAAAAACATCACGTTTCCACACAAACTGATAATGGTGGAGTCAGCCAGTTCCATCACAGGTACAGTTCTCCCCCACCATTGAGGACATCTACAAGAGGTAGTGTCTCAGTGAGGCAGCATCCATCACCAGGGACCCCCTACCATCCAGGCCATGCCCACTTCTCGATACTGCCATCAGGCAGGAAGTACAGGAGCCTGAAGACCCACACCTCAAGGTTCAACAACAGCTTCTTTTCCCCACTGCCATCAGATTCTTGACCCAACCTGAAAAACCTGAACACCTCCTTGGACTATTTTTTTTCTCTCTCTCTCAATCTTGCACTAGTGTTTTGTTTATTTTATGGTTTATTTTGCACATGCGTAAGTTATGTATAATTTATGTTAATTTAAGTTTAAGTTAACTTATGTTTGTCCTTGTCTTGTCATGTACTATGCTACTGCTGCAAAAAGCTCATTTTCATTGCATTTATACCCTGCATATGTATGCCTACGACAACAATAAACTTGAACATCTAGCTATACCTCACTATAAACTCCCTTGAATGCTTTAGCCTCTTTCTTTATCTGACATCCAAATCTGGATTAATGAAGTTTTCATCTTGCTAAACATTGGGAAAACTAAATTCATCATCTTTGGACTCATCCACAAACTCTTTCTGAACTAGCAATTCCATTCCTCTTCTTGGCTTGTGTCAGAAATTGAATTTAGACTTCAATCTTGGTGTCATATTTGAAATTGAGTTTTCAGCCTCTCATCTATGCTATCACCTAGGTTATCAATTTCTACTTCTGCAATCACATGATTCTGCCATTGTCTTACTTCACCTGTGGCTGAAAACTTTCACCATGTGTTTGCTCCCTCCAGCTGAAGTATTACACTGCACTTCCGGCAAGTCTCCTTTATTCTTCCATCAATACATGAGATTATCCAAAACTCTGCTTCCCATGTCCCAAAACACATCATGTCTCATTCACCCATCCCATCTACTCTGGCTCCCATTAAACTAAATCTTAAATTCTAAAAGAAACACTTCTGAATTCCTCCATAGTCTCACCTCTATTCTCCACTGGTCCTATAACTTCCAATTTAGTTGCTACACCTCTGGTGGCCATACCTTGAGCTGTCAAGGTTTAAGCTTTGGAATTCCCTCCCAAAATCTATTTTATTTCTTTAACGTGTTGCTTAAAACCAACCTTTTTGACTAAATTTTTGCTCTAACATCACATGTAGTTGGTATAATTTTGTTTCAATTTGTTTTTGTTTCTTATTCACTTGCACATTGTGACATAACCAAAAATGGTCTAACTACAGCCTGAATGTAAACTCCAGAGGTTGGAGGTTAGGTGACAAAGCTGTAAGCACCTTGGGGCTTTTAGGCTACATTAGAGGTGATGCACAAGTTAGAGGTTTTTTTTTGAGAATAGTTGGTATCTGGACTTCTACAGAGCTGTTTTTGTTTTGGTTAACCTCAGAAATTAATGTCATTATTGAAAACCTTAACATTTGTTAAATATACTGCAGTTTCAAATGACTTGTCCAAGGATTACTGTTGTCACCACATGGGCTACCACAAACACACCATATTTTACATTGCAATTATTAATTCGCTTTTGGATCTAGAATGTAATCTTTATTGTATAATGATTTTAATGTGAAGAAATTGAGAAAATTGCTTTAATCAGGTGTACATGTTAAGGAAGATTGTTCTTTAGTAGTAATGCAAGAGAGATTGATAGTAAACTGACTGCCTGTTTTACACACTGCTCAATTCTCTTTACCATTGACTAAGAAAAATGGGTGTTGAATTATTATTGCCCAATTTGTGGTACTCCAAGCCCAAATTCAACCCTATTGATACATAGCTTAAATTAAATACATGACTATGATTGAAAATTATTCATTTTAATTAGAACCCTGCCAACTTGCCTTAGGTAAAACTACCTTATGAGAAACAGGAGTCCTGACCTCACTTGCAATGTTTCCAGACAATAAGTCACAAAAGGTGCCCAGTACTTCATAATAGAATCAAAGTGTTTCAGATACTCATTTACTTTTAATATTAGCTGATAATATTTATCATTTTCTAGTTATGTAATGGTTAACTTAGCTTTTGGTACCCCATCATCATGTCAACTACAGTTTATAGGGTATTCAATGACTACAACACAGACTGCAGAGGTGCTATTTCATTCATTTAGACTCTTAAGCAAACTTATTTTCCTTTACCTGCTTCATTGGAAAATTTTAATATCAGCAAACAAAACATTCTCATTTCCAGCAGCAATGTTCAAAATGAAATCACTCATCTTTTGTGAACCTGACTTGTCTGCTAGCATTCAGATTTATATGACAAAAAACAAATTTATATTCAGAAATTAACATCATACAAATGTAATAAAACAAGCTTAGATAAATTTATTGCTCCTCAACTTCCCATGACTATAAGTCTAAATCAGTGATAATGTATGAAGAGGGAAAAATAAATCATTCGAGTCCATCACCAGTAAAGTAGCCTGTATGAGCCTTGATGCAAGATCTGTGAGAAAGGGTTTGGGTGGTATATTATTAAGACAATATGTTTTCCATAATGTCCTGCAAAATGCGAATATGGGGTCATTCAAGCAGGATATGAACCCACTCACAGCCTGAGTAACAGGATGGATGTCTGCATTGCATGGCCAACTGTACAAGAGCAGATGGGTATATTGGGAAGTTTGAATGGGAGGGGGGTGTTTGATCATGGTTTGAGAGGGGACAGAAGAGAGTGGGATGAGCACTTACTAACTAATTAGTTATGGCTGAAGCAAACTCTCTTCTCCTCTTGGTTTACAAAGCAGTGCTGTAAAAGGCACTTACCTCATCCTTCTTGCTTACTTTCAGCTGCCAAAATTCCTAAGGCCTGGCAACCCAGTCAACTTGTGGCTAAGAACAGAAGACAGGAGACCAGCACACATTCTGCAACTGAATGGGATGCCCAACCCTGGTCCCGTTTCTATTAAAAACAGAGTGCCTGAAAATCTGGCCCCTGCTTCATAATTTTTTGCACCTAACACAACCATTTGTTGGGAGCTTAAGTTCATCCTACTATCTCAACACTTTTGTTTAATGTTGCAATGCCAATTATCACATGGATTGTTGTTCATCATGTATAAAGACGCTCTTTATTAATTGCCAATATTCATCTCAGCTGCTCTACAATAAGAGTACATTCAGCAGCATTAATAACTTAAGATGGTGTAATACATAAAATACTGGAAACTGAGTTCTGAATGAAAGATACTGACGTACAGAGTACTTCCAGCATTGTTTTAAGCCGATTTCCACCACTGGCCCCGTTCTGTTTCTGTACAAAATGTATATTTTAAAGAACTTAAAGTGTTTGTGACTCTCTTTTGAGGCATCAATAATGTTGAAGTGCATTAACGACATGCTGCCCTCAAATAAAATTGTATTCTGGAAAAAAATAACAACTTTGCTAAGCTAATTCAAAAAGAATATTTTTAACAATTGAAATTCTATTCCATTTCTCTTCATTAACAGCACAAAAATTAAATCAAAAGAATTCTTTATAACTGTTGCACAATCTTTGGAAAAGGTAAAAATTACAAACTTTAAATAATTGAACAATTTCTACCAATTAAAATGCCGTCAGCACCTTCTCAGCAGGTATTTCAAGTCTGAGTTTGGTAATCTTATGACAACTGCAGTGTGTGTCCCCTTCATCAAACAGCACACTGCTTAGGCATAAATGGTTCACTAGACAAGAAATCTAAAGAAGTTAACTGCTTATCAGAAGAGGGAGAATGTTTCTTAAAGGCAAATTGCATCTTTGATATTAAATCTTCAGTGCTGCCTGCAGAAAAAGAACAGAATGCATCTGGACAATTTTCATTCCAGACAGATGTAACAAGAGCAAAATTCTACATGTTATTTCTCAATATCAATGGGAAGCATTTCCCCTTTCACTAAAAACCTTTTGAAGATGTGAACTGCGTTACCAGATTCTCGCCACACAAATGAGAATGCTTGCCAATCACCTTGCTTACACAACATTGAATTTGGCTCGAACTTCCCAAACTTGTGCATTAATAAATGACATTATCCATTTACCTACCGCCCTCATTCCTTACAACGATCGAATTCAGGACAAGAGTATTCCTAAATAGATACGCTTTACTCAATAACTGGCAAACTGTCTTGCGAACACCCACTGAACGGCACTGTTTCCAATGAAATCATTTGTGATAAAAATGGAAACGTGCAATTCCTGTAGATGACGAGCTCTTGTCCGAACATACATATAGGTAACGTCAAGCATCGCAATGTGTCACCGCCGTCTTGGCCGACAGACCAGTTACTTACATTGTAGCGGCACCGTTTACAATGACTCCCTCACACTGTTGCCAGAAGCTCTTCATCGGAAAGCATCTCACAAGTTCCCATGGACGCAGTTTAATGAAAACACAATGAATATTCGGCAGCAATGCCGCAAACACGGAAATAACACGACACTCTCTACAGCGCAATGGACACATTAGGCAGACTAGCCAGAGGAAATCATTAAATGAAACACACGTTATTTACTTTATTTATCAATATTTTATTCCCAGCTTTTCTGATGACAGTGACAGGATTACATTATATTGGCCATGAAGAATTGATGCGCCTTTGTCACAATATAACCAATAACGCAATTAACTTTCCACCCCCTCGAAACCTTCCACAGCCATCCACAACTTTGTTTTGGGTTTTACTGATTAAAAAGTTTAACAATTGAAATCAAATTTGGGTTTGTTTGTTTAATTAGAAAAAAACAACCGTATGAAATAACGTACGCATTTAGGGAAAGGACTTCAAGAAAAAAGTGCTTTAGCAACAACCTGCAAGAAAAGTTTTTCGTTAAAAAAAATTGTAGAAAAGTCTGCAAAACACTTTTGTTGACAATGAAAACTTGCTTCAGGTCGTGCTTTTTGTGGCTTGTCACTTCAGCTCAACCAAGCGAAGCACACAGGTTGTGTCAATACCGGTATGGAAAAATACACCAATAAAGCTTTGCAAATAGAATGAGCACAATAGAAGAGAGTTGCTTTTTTTCCCTTTAAAAAAAATCTACGGCTATGCATGCGTGTTAAAAATATTTTTTGACTGGCGACAATAACAAAAAAGAAATTACAAAATATACACATAAAGCCAGTTCCTTTTGCCAATGCCGTCACTGACTTCTCACTCTACAGCATGCAAGAACTTATTCTGCAGAATAGAATTTATAAACCATGCTTCTTGGGCTCAAATTTCTTTTAAAAAAAAGATTTAAAAAAGAATTAAAATGACAAAAAAGCACTGAAAAAATCCAGATAGAAAAAAAACCTACTCACCGAGCGCGAAAAATTCAAGAGAGAAAAATAGCGAAGTTTGTAATATGGCGGTGGAAGAAGTAATGAGCGCCCTCCCTCAGCCTCAGGCAAAGGCACGTGATGCGAGAGCCTGCTCCCGGCAATGCTCAATGGATGGCACGGCCACAAATCCCCCCAAAACCAACGCTCGTCTTCATTTATCTGCTCTGCACCCAGTCCGCGGACCGTTTTCACGCTTCGCTCCGGCGTTTTACATCCGCTTTCTCTCGTAGTCGCCGCTGCAATCGGCGCGTCTCCTGGAGACCGGGCTGCGCATCCCCTCAGAATCATGTGGTGCAGTCCGCTGGGTTAGTGGGAGGCAGCGGGGCAGCGCGTTATCCGGGGGAAGGTGGGGGAGACAGAAGCTGCAACTCATCTCACCTTCTCCACTTCCTCATGGACTGTCTACCTGGCGCCTCAAAATGCAGGAGCTTTGAGTCCATCCAGACGGTTGTAAACCTGTCACACAGCTTGCGTATTTCTTGGAGGGATTTCGTTTTATTTATGCACTCGGTTTCTGTCGAAATGCATGAAATATTTAATGTTTTGTGTGCGCACTTTATTTTTTTAACGTGGTAATAATTAGTTATGATCGTGTGGCAAGTGCGGTGCAGGTGGCAAAATAAGTGCGTTCTCTCCGGCTTGTGGAGCGTGGGTATGCGGGCGCGAAATAAACCAGCTGCACTGTATTATTCGATTTTACTGTTTACATGTATATCTGTATGCATTATATTAAAAACTGTACGCTGCACACCACGCCGATTTGTAATTTCGGGGTGTGCTAAACCCAAGAGCCACCACATGGCCCACAAACATCAACGAAAGGGCTTAACGCCAAATAAACTGAAGCATCATGTTTGCATTGATATCATTTCGGAGAGCGTCATTTATAAATCAAAAGAAAACTTACAGAGTTTACAATTTATAACTGTTTGCCTGCACAACTGTTTCCAAGCAATCAAAACGATTAGGAAGATATCATGCTCAGACCAACCCTCAACCAACACCGTAATTGTAGTCACACTAACACAAAGCACATGAATGAGCACTTGCAATCATAAAGTATCGTGAAGGAGGTAGTTATAATCACATCGATTTTAATTGTTTTTTTGTTCCTGCCCAGCTTCCCCCTAAATGGACCAAATGTGACAATTTCATTTAATTGCAGACATGACAGCAATAACATGATTCTCATCATCCGTCCGATATAACAGATGGACGTTTGTATCTTCTCTGACTTTGTCAAGTACCATCATCTCAAACTCAGTTTAATTAAGAATGTCTCCTGCAGATTGGTGTGCATAAATCGACCTAACCTTCCCCTTCTCTTCGGTTCATCCTTTACTTTCTCCAGATCCATCCGCTTTCGAACGATTGATCATAAAGTGTTCATTGGTTTAAAAATAACTACTGCCAGTGCATTTTTTTAGAAATATCACTGGGGCGCGCAATAAGTGGAAGTAGCTGAATTGTTTATTGGTAATGAGAATTGGAATCATAGCTAGAGATATGTGTGTGGTTTATGACTGGAAAAACTATTAAAACTAGGAATATAAAAGTACCCAAACGGAATTGGTATTGATTTTATTGCTTGCGTCTATTCTATAAAATAAATGATCCTTTCTGGCATTGCGGACGGGATGCGGCTGTGTCGACAACACGGGAAGGGTTCGTAGTGAAGGATAATTGAACCAAAGTGTTCAGACCCTAATTCAGTCCTTTTTTTAAATGTTCCAACAGTAATCTCTGCAGTTATAGCGGCGGACATGCACTTTGCATGGCTTTTTTTTTGCTTTTCAATGGTTTCAGTTTTAACTGTTCGTGGGGATGGGCTCGATGGGTTGTCATGCCCATAAAATCTTTTCACATGAACATCATTAAACAGATTAGCACCAGATACAACGGGTTGAGATACTTGGAAGTATGCATACTTATTACAAGAGTGCTTTTACTATTTTCAGACCTATTGTCTTTAATTTGGAAGTGGGATCTACCCTTACCTTTGCCTAGAAAACATTACAAGTTTAAACCAATAATCAGGCATTCTGGTTCATTTTAAATACTTTTTCTCCCTTTACTGTTGATAAATGTTTAACCTAAAAGAAAGGTAAATGTCTTTTGAGTTATACCCATATTCAATACAACCATCAGATAACGATTTCTCAAAAAATACTTGAACTGCGTTGAAGAATTCTTATACTGTAATACTTAAAGTTAACTGAGGCATTCACTATCTTCTTTCACTGCATCATAGAGGAAGTTTACCTCATCAAATAACCATTATCTTCCAATAGCAAATGGAAAGGAGCCCCCTCTGTCGTTTACACACTTGGCTTTGTTTCCTTTCTTGAATATGGTCAGAATTATGGCATCTCTGAGGGTCCCTTGGTATATTCTTACCATCTGAGCCATGAACAACAACATTGAGGATTTGTGACTGAAGCTTTTCATTACTGTTTCAGGATTTCAGCAAGCACGCAGTCTGCTCTCGAAGCCTTGTTACTTTTGAGTCGGGATAAAGCTTTCTCGACTTTTCGCTGGTCAGCTCTGGTGGCTCGGCTGGCTCATGGATGGATTCCAGGACACTTATACCAAAGAAAGAATTATGTTGAGGATATCTTTGAAATATTACGTCCAATGGTTTTTGACTGCCTCTTTTTCCCCGCTGATTCCACTCTTGATTTTTACTCTTGATGGGGAATGGCCTTGGGTTTTTACACCAAAGATAACTTTAACAGCACCAAGGGAACCACGCATGTTATGATTGGCTCAATACTTTTGCACATCTCTCTATAACCATCAGCTTTACGGGGTTTTCTGCTGGACCTCCGCCTTCAGGTGCCTGTAGAGTTGTTTATTGTCCTTTGAATGAAGGTGAAGCTTCCAATCCAGGAACAACTTACACTTACAATTGATTAGCTCCTCAATCTCCTTGTCATTCTCATCAAATCGGTTCCAGTTCTTCTTGGTAGAGAAGCCTTTTACAGGTGCCAATTATGGTGAGCATCAGGGCAGCCTATACTCTGCAGCTTATGTAGGCTGGGAGTTGACAGCTGTTTGTGGGGCACTGTCTGCAAGAAGCTGTCTTGACAGCTTTGACACTGATCTTCTTGCAGTAACATGCTGATCATTTAGGGCTAGACTGATGGAGATAATAGAATATATTAGGTAGTGGTCAGTCCAGCATTCATTGATGCCTGTCATGAACATCTTTGTCCCACCCCACCTCCTGTAAGGATTCCATTCCATTCTCCAAATTCTTCTGTCTCCATCACATTTGCTACAACGATGAGACATTCAGCACCTGTGCATCTGAAATGTCTTCTTCTAGAATCATGGTGATCTCTACCATAGTGGACAGAGCCTTTGACTGCATCTCACCTATTTCCTGCACCTCTGCTCTCATCCTCTCCTCCTGTACAGAGCAAGAGAAGAATTCCCTTGATACTTTCATTCCACCCCACCAGTTTTCACATTCAATGGATCAATCTTCGTAACTTCCACCAGCTCCAACCACCAGATATATATTCCCCTCCCCTCCCCTTTCAGCATTTTGAGATAATTGCCCTCTTTGTGACCCCTTGGTCCATTCTTCCATCTCACATTCTATTCCCTGTCTTATGGCAATTTCCTTTATGACCACAGGCGATGCAACACCTGTCCTTTCATCTCTTTCCTTCTGACCATCCAGTGACCTAATCAGTCTTTCCAGGTGAAGCAGTGATTCACTTGCACTTCCTCCAATCTAGTGTATTGCAGCAGTCTTCACAATGTGGCTTCCTCTACAATGGAGAAACCAATGCAGATTGCAGAAGTACTTTGCAGAGAACCTGTCCTCACTCCAGAGGATTGACTCTGTCACTTAAATTCTCCATTCTATTCCCACTCTGACCTACCTAGCTGTGGCCTCCTGCACTGTTACAACAAGGCCCACTGACAACTTGAGGAACAACACCTCATCTTCCATTTAGCATTTTGCAATCTTGAGGTCTTAATATCAGATTCCCTAACTGTTTATTTCTGTTTGTAACAAAATTAACCATTTCCACCTGTCATAATTTTGGCTTCATTTTTCTTTGTCCATTTAACATACATAGAATATAGAGCAGTACAGCACTGGACAGGCCATAATGTTGTGCTGATCTTGATGCTGATTTATACTAAATGTCTTCCTCCTGTTTATCATCCATATTCCTCCATTCCTTTCTTATTCATGTGTATATCTAAAAGCTTCTTAAACTCCCCCAAACTGCCTGATTCCACTACTACCCCTGTAACACATTCCAGGCACCCACATAAAAAACTTGCCTCTCATGTTGCCTTTAAATTTCCCCCCTCTAACCTTAAAAGCATGTCTGGCCTGCTAGCCACAATCCACAGCTTTGCTATTAGCAATGTATTACTCAGACTAAGATCAGCATAATCTGATTCTTACTGCTATTCCTACTGCTACATTCACTCATGCTTTGTTCTTCCCATCCTTTCCCCATCTACTCTGAAAACTAATTGATTTTCTATATTTCCCAGTTCTGATGGAGGTTCCCAGACCTAAAACAATAACTACTACAATGAGGCCCAGAAGCCATGAGTAAGCAGTTGAAGGAGTACACTGTCACTAACTCCTACTAGTCTACCCAGGTTCTCTCTCCCTTTGTTCACCTTTCCCCTTTCCAGGACCCATCACCCACACACTTATTCACCTGGGTTTCTTCTCCCCTGGCTTATCCTTCCAATCCTCTCCCCCACCCGCCCTTCATCCTTCCTTTATCTGGTTCAACTTATCAACCACCAGACTCTGTCTCTACCTCTCTCCTCCCCTTCTCTTCCCCTAACTTGTGACCATTTCGCAGAACACCTGCGCTCTGTCCATAACTGCGATCTGCATCTCCCTGTTGCCAGTCACTTCAATTCCCCCTCCCACACTATCAATGATATGTCAGTCCTTGGCCTCTTCCACTGCCAGGAAAATTCCAAGCTCAAACTGGAGGAACTGCACCTCATTTTCCATCTTGGAACCTTGTAGCCTAACAGCATGAACATTGAATTCTCCCACTTTAAGTAATCCCCACCCCCCTTCCCCACACCCCAACCATGCTTCTTCTTTTCTTCCCTTTCCTAGCCTACCTCTCTTTTTTTTCTTCTCCCCTTACCTTTGACCCATCCCCTGGTGGATCTGCTCTCCCCACCTCCCCCACACCTGCCTGTCACTATCTCTTACCTGCATCTACCTATCACCACCTTGTGCCCACCCCATCTCCCCTCTTTTGTCCAGCTATCACTGTTTTGCTTTTTCCTCCTATTTATTGGGCTTCCCCTTTTCCTATCTTCAGTCCTGAAGAAGGGTCCTGAACTGAAACATTGACTGCCTGCTTTTCTCCATGGATGCTGCCTGGACTGCTGAGTTCCTCCAGCATCATCAAGTTTTTCATCTGGCTCCATTTACCCGTTGTTTTTATCCTTATCCATTTCCATCTCTCACCCACCAGCCTCTGTCTCTAAGCTCTGCCCATTATTCCCCATCTCACCTGGTATCACCTATCAATCTCTGTCTCACCCCTCCCTCTCACCTCTTTATACCGGCTATCTTCTCTCCACACTCTCAGTCCTGTTACAGGGTCATGGTCTGAAACATCAGCCATAACATTGCATCCACAGATGTTGCTTAACCTGTTGAGTTCCTCTGGCACTTTTGCAATAATCTCTGCAATTCTTACCTGATCTGATTTATATAAGGCTCCTGATCTAACATTGTGGTTGACTCTGATCTGCCCCTCCAGCAAACCATTCAATTTAACGACCAGCTAGGAATAGGCAATGAATGCTGGCCTAAACAGAAATGTTCACATCCCAAGAACAAATAAAAAAATACACAACATCCTCAGGTAATATACAAACCTAGGGCAATACATCTTCCATTGCTCACCATTTTCCACCTCACAAAATTAAGTACAACCTGCATGCGTTGCTCATGTCTAGCTATATCCCTGAAACAATCAAACCATCTCTTCAAAAACCTGTTGACAGCACACTAGACACAGAAAAATAAATTCAAGATGTTATATGGTGCTGAGTGTGGCCTTTTTTATTGTGTTATCCTTAAATCTATTGAAATTCATGCAGTTTTATTTTATCAAGCAAGTTTTTCTTGAATCTGTAGACACCGGTAAAGGAAAGGAGCCTGAATTTCCTTTCATTAATTCATATGAAAGGAAAATTGAGCAATCCTTAGGGCATTGTGCTGATATTCTTTGTGCCCAGACAAACTAACATAGATCCTGGAACAAAATCTCCTCAATAGACTACATGCTATCACCCCATTCTGTAATGATGGATGTTTAAAAATCTGTCTTTCTTACAATTTTTTTTGAATAAAACCTTTTCTCAAACTGATGGAGCAAAATTAGTCAGTGAAATTTTATTAGCTCAGCAATAACTGAAGCAATATTACCCTTGGCACTCATCTTGCTCTTTTTTCCAAGTTCATAATAACTCTGTGTGCTGATGACGGGATAGCTGTTAATCATGTAACTCTTATATAGGGACATCTTAGACACCAAATGTTTAAATCAATATAAAGATACCTTTTTTTTTCCTGGCAGTCTTCAGCCGCAATAATTTTCAGTTTATAGAGCAGAAGAGTGAAGATAGGTGGAAGACTTATTCACTTCAAGTCCTTGTGTGTTCTGTGAATTAGGGGAGTTCCTAACAATCATAAAAATGTTGACAGAACACAAATGCAGATATATGGTAGGAGCTATAGCTTGTTGATTTGAGGTTTGTCTAGAAAACAAGAGTGATTGCACTTCAAATTAATTCACAGGTTGTGAAGTGCTATGGGGCATTTTGACAACATTGATTAAGCACAACATAAAAATGTGGGTTTTCTTTCCTTCGTTAAATATGATGGATCTGTGATCTTGCATGAACTCAAGGCTTTTTGCATGGAAGTGGACAGCCAAAAGATTATTTTGTAGAGACATGTGAGTAGTGCACATTTTCCTCCAGAAAATGGAGCTGGTGAAATGTTTTCCTGCAATAACACACGGTGAATCTGATCGTGGCCTCAATTCCACTTTCCTGCCTGTTCCCCATAAAACATTGACTCCACTATAGTCCAAAAACCTATCTCAATTGTGATTATGCTCAATGACTCAGCCTCCACAACTCTCTGAGATAGAGAATTCCAAAGAGTCACAAATCTTAAGAGAGAAGAAATTCATCCTCATCTTCACTGCATATGAGAAACCCTTCCTCTTAAAGTATGTCACTTAATTCTAGAATCCTCTATAGGGCAATGGCCACTCAGCACCTGCCCTATCAAGGCCACTTAGAATCTTACATGTTTCAGAATGATTAGATCTCATTTTGTAAATTCCAGTGAAAATAGGCCCAATTTACTGAGCTATGCCAAAGGCTGTAGTTTTCCAGTGGAATTAATTACTGTGATGTAAAAATAATAAGTGGTGGTGATACAGGTGGCTTAATGTATGCCCACATACAGGCACTGCATTGACTATTATTAGCATGATCTCTATCTTTGTAAGTGTAAACTCTTCCACTTTTGTGTCATCTTTGGCACTTGCAGATTTTGCAACTGTCAAAGATACCTGTCCTGGAAGGTTTTCACCCTAGGCTTTTAAAGGAAATATATGCATTGCTGATGTTTCAGCTTTAACCTTCCAACAGATGATCTGACAATTACCTGTGTCAAAATCCATTGACAGTTTTGCGAACTCAATTAACCTACATGTATACTACATCTACAGACCCTTCCCTGTCTCATGGTTTAAACTTAATCCTTTAGTTTGGAAGATAATACAAGATGATTATTTGAGATTTAGAAACCAGGGAATTATAGATCTATTTGTCCACCATCTGTTGTGATGTGGATATTGCAATCAATAATTAAAGACAAAGTGGTTTAGAGAAATCTAACCTAAATAGAGAGAACCCTAGCATGGACACAAAAAAAGTGAGTCATCTGTAATGAGTCAAATTAATTTTTTGCGGAAACAACTAAATGAGTCAGCAGGAAGTGCCCAGGGATGAACTATGTATTAAATATAATAAACCAACAATAAGGTTCCACGTATGAGACTGATAGCTGAAATTCAGATTATAGAATTGAAGGCAAATTATTGTTCTAGTTAGGAGACTCATCAGGTGATAGAAAGACACTGTATGAATAATGATAAATAATCACATTGGAAGGAAATGACAAATGGTGACCCACATGGATTTATGTTGGGGCCTCAGTTATCTGTAATATTTATTAATGCCTTAAATAACAGATTGGAGAGCTGTATATCCAAGTTTTCCAGTGATACAAAGATTGGTGGCATAGTAAGTATTGTAAACGAGAGTACAAAATTTCAAAGAGACATTGATGGATCGCCCGAGTTGGCAAAACTGTGATAGATGGATTTTGATGCAGGTAGCTGTGAGATCATCCATTTTCAGCTAAAAATGATAGATCTGAGATTTTTCTTTCATGAAAAACATGGAAATCCAAAGAGATTTAGGGCTCTGTGTAGATAGATTAATGAAATGCAGAGGCCAGGTACTAAAAATAACCATTAAGGCCAATGAAACTTTGCCTTTAAATCTCAAGGGACAAAAAAAATCTTGCCACATCCATACAAAGCCATGGTTAGACCACTTTTAGAGCACTGGGTACAATTCTTACACCATAGAAATAGATAAATTGACCTTGAAGGGAGGAAAGCAGACATTCATCAGTATGCTATCAGAACACTGAGGTTTAAATTATGAGAAATTTCGTAAATCAGCCTTGCATTCCTTGAAATATAAATGATTAAGGGTGATTTGAATGAAATTATCAGAATATTGCAGGTATTTGGGAGGGTAGAGGGAAAGAAACTTTACTTGGGTGATGGGAATCTCAGGCACGAGACACAGCCTTAACATCACTGCCTTGCTTTTCAGGAGAATAGTTAAGAAACACTTCTTTGTACAAAGCATGATGAAATGTGGAACTTTCACCCATTAAAAGCATGAATTCTAGATCAATCAATAATAAAGAAAAACTGAGATCAATACTTTTTTTGCTAGACAAGCATATGAAATATGGAGTCACATGAGTGAATAGAGTTGGGATATAAGTCAGCAAGAATCTCAATGAGTGGGGAGAAAACTTGACAGCTTAAATAGATTCCTCTGCTATTATGATACTATAATCGCCAGGCTCCTGATCTTTGCCCTTTGGTTGCTGATTGTGAGGGTTCCTCACGCAGACTGCATCTACGAATGCCTCTCAATTACTTTAAAGATGTTTTGCAGAAATCCACAGTGGTGGCAGACACCCTTACCACAGATATCACTACTACAGTGGTGGCAAATATTCTTAACACAGATATCACTACCACAGTGGTGGCAGATATCCTTAACCACCAGCAAATTGATCCTTCATTTGGTATAAAATCAAAGAAGTGCGATGATTGCTGAGAAGTGGGGATTGACCCACTGTGTTCAGTATAGATGATCATGCAAGACCTTTCAACTAACAAGAGAGCATAGTTTTAAGGTGAGAGGTAGGAACTTTAAAGGGGATCTGAGGGGTATGTTTTTTACATAAAGAGTGGTTGATATCTGGAATATGCTGTCAGAGAAAGTGTTGGAATCAGATACAATCACTACATCCAAACAGGTAAGCCATAGAAGGATATAGTCTTAATTTGCGTAAATGGGATTCATGTAGTTGGGCAAAAAGGTCAGCATGGGTGTGGTGGGCTGAAAGGCCCTTTCCTCTGCGGTGCATGACTCTTCATATTAGGAAACTACTCTGTAAGCTTTATTTGTTTGTCCTCAGAAATAACCTGTGTTTTCCCGGAATCCTGCATCAGGATGAAATCCATGACTTGGGCTTTCTGTTCTGCTGTGTTCAAGAAAAATATAACATAGCTGTCTGCTTTGTCAAACAATGCAGCAGCCGCCTGTTTTATGCAGCCATTCACTTCTGACTGACTGGAGTTGCTGATATCCCGAGTAGTTCTGCAAAGTTTCAGCCTAGAAATTGAATTGTATCTGAATTGAGATATGATCCAGAGCACATAGTTCACATGTAATGAGGCTGAAGGCAGGACCAAAGCAAATTAACCTCAGCCTCAAAAGGATAGTACCTGTGAAAGGAATGGGAGGAGAGTAGGAGGGGGGGGAGAGAGGGTCCAAGGATAGAAAGTGAGAGAAAGACTCAGTGTTTGCTGTGATTATCCACAGCTCAATTTTACATGGGATTTGAAACAGACATTGGGAACCATTGCCTATGCAATGGATTTAATGTCGGTATCACAATATGGCAATCTTTTCCAAGCAGTTTCTCATTTTTAATACGTAGTTATTTAATTTATTATAGTCTAAAAACCATTAAAACGATCAAATCCCATGTATCAAACTTTGAATATAATAATATGGGATCGTTAGTAATATGATCAAAAGCAGGTTATACATCCTTCAAGCCTGTTCACCATTCAAAAAGATCATGAGTAATCCTCTATTTTGTCCACAATCCCAATATCTTTTGATGACTTTAGGTTCCAACTATCTATCAATCTTGATTTTAAATATACTCATCAAGTGAGCCCTCTTGATAGAGAATTCTAAAGATTTACAACTCTCTGAGTAAAGACATTTTCTCTCATTTCAGTTTGTAATAACTTGTTCAGAGACATTGCCTACTAGCTACATGAGCAAGCTGTCTCTCAGTATCTAACTTGTCCATCGCTTTCAAAGCTGAAGAATTTAGACCCAGGTTCATTCAGAAGTGCTGAGTGGATATAGCAGATAGTATAGCAGATCTGTGCATCAGAATTAGCGGTAACCCCACCCAAACTGTTATACAGGCATCGATCCAGCAATGTTTATAATTGTCCGGTAACATCTTATCAATGAAAATTTGATTAAATCCAATCAGCCTACTCTCAATCATCAGCAAAATGATGGAGAATGTCATTGATAGTAGTATCAAGTGTTATCACTATTCACCAATAACCTTCTCACTGATAGTATTCTCCATCTTCTGAAGAGCAATTAGGGACAAGCAATAAATACTGGTCTTGTCAGCAACGTCAACATCCATAAAAATGAATAAATAACAAAGCAATCTTACTGTTTCAATGAGAGTGCCTCAGTTTTTCTAAACTATATATGCCATTCCTTCTCCATCATGCTTCATCAGTAAATTCACTCATCCCAGGAACTTCCAAAGCAAGTATTTTCCTCCTTAGGTACAGTGACCAAAATGGTGCATAGCATTTTATGTGTGATATCCCAATTGCAGCAGAGTAGCCTTACTTTTGTATTCCAATCACATTACAATAAAGACCAATATACCACTTGACATCTTAATTTTCTTTTTTGTACATTTCAATGATCAGTGGGCCGACACACCTGGATCCCTCTGTATACCAACATTTTCTAGTCTGTCACCATTTAAAGCATACTCTTTCTATTCACAGGAGTGAATAACTTCATATTTGCTGAAATAATCCTCCATCAGTCACCTTCTTGCCCATTCACATAATCCATCTATGTCACTTTGCAGACACTCTGCATCCTCATGACTCACTTTCCCACCAAGTTTTGCGTCATCAGCAAATCTGTATACATTATGCACTGTCTTTTCAACTGTCTATAAATAACTACAGTTAAATAGCTTGCATTTAGTACTGATTCTAGTGGGACTCCACTAGTGACAACCTGTCAACCTGACAAGGACCATGCTGTCCTATTGTGCTTCAACCAACAGTGTTTTAATGTTAGTATATTACCCCAATATCATGTAACAACCTTTCATGTGGTACTTTAATAAATGGCTAAAATCCACATTAGTGCAACATTTACTGCTTCCCTATATGTCACCTATTTGTTGTGTTCTCCAAAATCTTTTATATCATCACAAACAATTTTTCATGTTTAAAAAAAACTACATTAGTGACCCTTTACCTAATCTTTATCCTGTAGTAATCCACGTTAGTTGCCTAGTCTGAGTTCTCAAGAACAGAAAAATTACAGATTACAGGTCAACTATAAACTGCAGATATGCACTCAGACCTGCTGAAGGACCTATCAGGGAATCAGCAACATGTTATCTATAACTGACTTTATTCAATCATGATTTTAATCTCAGGATGTTTTATTCTACTTTTATCCAGTGTCAGGTTGTTCTTTGACTCCCAATTCAGGGTGCATTTACAATTTAGTTGTAATGTGAAGCAAAACCAGTTCACACTAACACTATAGTTATATTGTATGAGCATCCCGAAAGAACAAATGATGGTGTTCCTTATCAACAAGCTGTTACCTTGTACATCCTCAAGATTTCCAGCCACACTTAAACTTCGTCATGCAGCCATTATAGAGTCAATATTCCTGTTTGAAGCAGAGGCTAAAGGTAGTCTTCATGCTGCAAATAACTGGACTTCGTGCAAATTTAGTTGAGGAAGTGAAAAATGGATATGTATCTTATGCAGCAGAAGTAATGTTCTTATGAGACAAATTAACCTTGCCCTATTCTTGCAAACTCAGAGGGCAAATTTAACTGCATCAATGAGCAACAGTCAGTTATGATGCATAAGTGCTTAATTATCGCCATAATTATCATAATTACAACAGGAATAAAGTAGTTACACTTCATAATACTTTTTTTTCTATTACAAAGCAATAGTGGGTAACTATTAAAGATGATATATGAATTCTAACTCTGGCTATCATAATCTGTGAGATGCACTTAATCAAAGCACACTGCAGAAATTCCAAATCTGGAGGGAAACTATTAATTTTAGTTGAATGCATAGCATAATTTCTTACTCTTTTTACGACAATGTCAAATTCACTTTGACTTTTTTTCTTTTTAATATCTTCATGTATTTCAAAAGACACCTTTGGATTGTGATTCCTATCACTCAACTTAACTTTAGGTATGTCCTAAAACTGTTTTAATGTTAATAATGGATCTCTGTTTTTCAGTAAAACTCACTTAACCACTGAATACTCTGGAAAAGCACGATTCAAAAGTCTTCTCATGCATACCCTTAGAAGTAAAAATATTGCGTCACTCTGATCATTACTTCTTCCACACCAAATGTTATTTTTCTCCCCTGAAATTACCAACTTGTGGCAATTTATGACAAAGCATGGGCAACATTGTCACCGCACAGTCTTCAAGACCTGTATTTACTCATATGTATTTAATGTAGGATAGCTGACAGAGAGCGAAAACTTCATTTCATCATTATGATATGGATCTTACTCTAGCTAACATTGTGACACAGGTCCTAATTGAACCAATTGTTTTCTCCACTTTTGTCAAGAAAGAATAAGGAATTATTATATGAAAGATTACCCTGTTTCAGAAAGTATCTTTAGGAACAATAAACAAATGACACTTAACTTTGTATTGTTTACATATCAAGTCACGCTAAGAAAACAGATAAACGTTATTTAACAACTTCCTCCTTCACATCCACTTACACCTTCAGTAGAGTCTACAAACTTCTTCCAACTAAATTATTTTTGAAAGTAGTTGGTAAGATACCATTTGCATGGGATGTATCTGTTAAAATTCATGTATTTGAATGTATTTAGCTATTGCATTCAGAATGAAGGGAAATTCTATAAAAGATTTAAGGGACAATCTTTTCTCCTAACTGCAATGGGAAACTATTATCACAAAAACTTTATTGTTACCCCAAGTCATTTTTCCCCTTATTTTTGCCAGTAGTGCTATTTATTCTTACATGTTTCTGATATCCATCAATTTTGCTGCCCATTTAGATGTGATCTAGAAGTAAACTGGGAGCAAAGCCAATTTAATCTGGTTTAATGGTCTTTCTCTTTTAGAAGATATTTTATAGCTGGTAGGATTTAGCCTTTTTTTGTGGCAATAACCTATAGGGCACCTACAGAAAGAGTACTTATCTTGTTGATATATTGGTATTTCATCTGCTGTTTTTCCTTGAATTATATCAATTGTGTTTCAACCAATACAAGGCTAGAATTTTTTTCTACATGTTGTGCAAGTGAAAATTTTATCTGAAACCAAACTGAAATTAGGTTATTTGTGCATAAGTAGCACACTTGAACAAATCTGATCAGGCACCTCTGTTCATTTGAACCTCTGTTCATTTTGCAAATACCACCAGGCATTCTTATTTTGATGTCACACATACATTTCTTGACTGCAAAGCCCAAGAACAGTTTGGGCCACTTACACCATATCTGGTCTTGGCTAGTGAGTTCAGTTTTAGTTAAAGGCAGCCTGATCTTTCTTGGTCCATTGCCTGGAAATCCATCCTCTTGCTGATTGATCCTCCTTTAAGTAGCTTTCCAAGCATTTTCTTCTACCAACAGCCCTACTGCCACAGACATTCTCAACTGGTCCTGATGTTGTGTCTAACAAGTCCTACCAATACATAATCCTAACTGCAACTAGCTCTCAACTCCTGACCTGATCTGCAATGTTGCCAGAGCCCCAATATTATGGATTTGGGCATGGCAAAAAAAAAACTGGCATGGGTCCACTGTTCAGATATGCTGTAGAATTTCTAGCTCATTTTGTTTTTGCTATTTGTATCCAGGATTGTTAGATATTCCCTTATTCAACATGCACCTCATGACTATGTGGAAAAATGCAGAAACCTGACTTGGTATCTGCTTGGCATTTGCTTCCTGCTTGATCTCTGTGGTCACACTTAACTTTTGTGGCCATGTGGCTTCCAGACCTTAAAGCCTTACTGCCATGGTTGTTCCATGAGTTGGTATGAACTGTGCATGCTAAGTATGCCACAAGCAGCTTAGATTGAGGCCCTCTCATGGAAAATCTCACACTGCCAGAAGGAGTCTTCCATTGTTTCCAAACGTCTTTAATGATGGGCAACTTCAGAAACATTTAGAAACAGTGGAAACACAATGAAATAATTTATATCAAACAAATTATAAAGCCTATAAAAATGCATTTTAAAATACATTAAAATTATGAGGATTAATGTAAACAATAATATTAATTAAAATAAAATTAAAACACTTTCTTTCACTACACTCCTAATGGAAGTCAGAGAGGTGGATTGATTGGAGAGGGAAGTGTTGTTCCCATTAAATCAGATATGGTTGAGAGGAGATTTGATCAAAATCATAAAGGGTTTAGACAAAGCAACGGAAGAGGAACTGTTCACTTTGATGGGGATGAGAACCAGAGGGCATATTTTTAAGCTGATTGGCAAATGGTTTAAAAGAAACATGAGGAAGAATCTTTTCCATGAAACAAGAAGTTGTGATTTGGAATGCCTGAAGGTGTAGTCAAAGTAGAATCAAAAGGGAATTGACTAATTCTCACAGGAAAAAAAATGCAAGGTTACTGGGAGGAGTTGGGAAATGGGACCAACTGAATGTTCATAATAAAACTGACACAGGCTCAAAGGATTAAATGGAAATTCTGTTTTGTAGTGATTCTATTGTTTCTGATGCAGGCCATTATTATTTATATGAAAACGATAAGGCTTTCTGAGTAACTCACCAGTTAATAACATACCTTAATCCTTTCCCAGGATACATTTGATCATCTCTGTGTCATTTAATCAGTTTCTTCTTGCTGTTCTTAGCTTTGAACATTCCAACAATAGTTCAGTTAGTCGGTTGTTGAGCATTTTGCTAAAGCTTGACAATAATGGAGGTCACTTGAAAGGTTTTTGAAGATCCTTCCTAGCATCCACTTTTGCTTGCCTTTTCTACAATTGGAGACACAGTCTATGATGATTGTTTACATTGGGCTGCTGCCTATTTAATTAATAAAATTTTCATTTACTTTTTATGGTATTTTTTATTGTATTACAGTGTATTTTGAGTAATACATTGCTTTTGATCACTTGCCCTCTACAGCATTTAATTGTAAAATGATTAGTCACAAATATAAACTATAGATCAAGAAACCAAAATGTAATGTATAACTGCACTACTTTTAAAAGTTTTTTTTTCTCTCTACAATATTTTTATTCAATTCATGAAAAAATACAGAGTACATGCATCAAAAAAGAAAGTAAAAATACTACTGAATACATTGTATTAAGTCGTACTTAGGATTACAATACTCTAAATCAATAATCACGTATAGTAGTTAGTTAATAAGGAAAGAAAAAATTGAAATATTTTATTACAAAAAAAAATCTACCCCCACTACCAAAACCCGAAGCTGTTAGATAGAAGAAACAGCAAGGAAAAACCTTAAAAAACGTAGCAGTGTCAGCCAATATCTGCATTTTAGTCCTCAAATCAGAGATTTTGAAAATAATTCAAAAAGGGTCCCCACAGGGTTTGAAAGTCTAGGTTAGATTCAAAAACTGAACAGTGAATCTTCCCTAGATTCAAGTATGACATAACATTGAACATGCATAGGTGGAGTAACTTCCTTCCATTTAAGCAATACTGCTCTCCTGGCTATAAGAGAAATAAAAGCCAGAATATGTAAATCAGAAGCCTTCAAAGTTATATCTTATAGAAGTTAACAAGACATTCCTTTAACACTTAGAGTAACTTCAAAATAATATTTTGTCACAAAACTTAAATGAACTATCACAGAGAAGTAACATAGAAATAAAGCAAAAAGAAATTCATTTTCTAGAATTTAATATTCTTCAAAACACTCTCTGCAAATTGTTTCCATACTCTGTTTTTAACGTTGGGCAACTTTTAATTTTTGATCTGCCATTCTATCTTCACTATAACTTTGACAGAAGCCCTATTCATAGATTATTGGGGTTTTCACTGTATTTCTATGGCATTATAAGAAGCAGTATCTAAGGGAATTACTGAATACTATTTCCTTCTGAGCAAAAGAAGAAATAAGATCGGGAGCTGGCCGTTTACCCCCTCAGGCCTGCTCTGCCATTCAGTGAGATTATAGCTGATCTGATTTGACCTCAAGACCAATTTCCAGTTTGTTCCCTTTGATTCCTATGTGGTCTAATAGTCTGTATTCCCGAGCCTGAAATATGTTCAACTGCTCAGCCTTCACAGCTATCTAGGGTGGAGAAGAGCAAAGATTCACAACTCGCTGAAAGAATTCCCTCCATATCTCAGTCTTAAATGGGCAATGCCTTATTGTGAGACTACGTTCCCCTGTTCTAGATTTGTTTACGAGAAGCAACACCTCAGAAATTACCCTGTCAAGACCACTCAGAATCCTTTTATAGTTTTCATGATATTAATGGTGATTTTTATTTTAGTTTAAGGCTATCATCCCTTTAACAATTCTAATTATGATCAACTGTTCTCTGTGCTGCAATTATATTTTCAAGACGGTTCCAGAGATGCAGTCTGTGAAGAGTGTTGTGTATGCTCCTCATGCTCCATGCTTACAAATCTATATATTCAGCAACATACTTTATTAACAATCCTCTGAATACATATACTCACCTAAATATTTTCATAAGATCACCTCACATTCTTCTAATCTCCGATGCATATGGGCCAATCTGCCCAATCATTCAGTCCTGATGCAGGGTCTCAACCTGAATTGTCTACAGTTCCTTTCCCCCCACAAATGCTGCTCAACCTGCTGAGTTTCTCCAACAGAATTGTTTGTTGCTCCAAATTCCAGCATCTGTAGTCTCTTTTCTCTTTGGCCAATCATTTCTCAAAAGCTAACTTCTTGATCTCTGGAATCAAATCAAACTAAAGAACTTTTTTTCTGAACTGTTTCCAGCACAAATCTTTAAATGAAGAGATCAAACTTTCACCAAAGTCCTGTACAGCTGTAGCAACAAGATATCCCCTTTTTCATATTCCATCTTATTTACGATAAAGGATAACATTCCAATTGCCTTCCTTAATTGTTGTCCTGCATGTTAACTTTTAATGTTTCATGTACACCCAGATCCATCGTTACAGCAACATTCTGTAGTCCATTGCAAAGATGAATGTACTTTTCTACTTTGGCTGCCAAAGTCACAACTTCATGTTTCCTCATATCACACTCTATGTGTTGTTTTGCCCATTCACTGAAACTGCAGAAGTTTTGTGTTCTCCTCACAACTTTATTTCTCATCTAACTTTTTATTGTAAGTAACTGTTGCCTTCAATTCGCAGTCTCTTCAACTGAGTCATAAATAAAGAGTGTAAATTGTTGAATTCCAAACACTCATACTTGCGGCAACACACTTGAGAAACAAAGGGCTGCAGATGCTGGAATTTAGACGACAACACGATGATGCTGGAGGAACTCAGCAGGTCAGGCAGCATCCGTGGAGAAAAGCAGGTGGTCAATGTTTTGGGTCAGGACCCTTCTTCAGGACTGAAGATAGGAAAAGGGGGAAGCCCAATATACAGGAATAAAAAGCAGAGCAATGATAGGTGGACAAAGGAGGGGAGACAGGGTGGCACAGGGTGGTGATAGGTAGATGCAGGTAAGAGATAGTGATAGGCGGGTGCAGGGGAGGAGGGGAAAGCAGACGCACTGGGGGCAGGGTCAAAAGTAAGAAGAGAGAGGAAAAAAAGGAGGCTAGGAAAGGGAAGAAGAGAAGAAACATGTTGGTGGGGGTGTTCGTGGGGAAGGGGGGGTGGGTTTCACAGAACACCGTCACCTGCATCTTCCTGTCACCAGTCACTTCAACTCCCCCTCCCACACTATCAATGATATGTCAGTCCTCGGCCTCCTCCACTGCCAGGAGAATTCCAAACACAAAACTGGAGGAATAGCACCTCACTCTCCATCTTGGAACCTTGCAGCCTAATGTCATGAACATTGAATTCTTCCACTTTAGGTAATCCCCACCCTGAAGAAGGGTCCTGACTGGAAACGTTGACCGCCTGCTTTTCTCCACGGATGCTGCCTGGCCTGCTGAGTTCCTCCAGCATCATCGTGTTTTCATGTGGCATCACACTAGTTTTCCAACCTAAAAATGACCCATTTATTCTGACTCTCTTTTCTGTTTGTTAGCAAACCCTCTATAAAGGTTAATATATTACCCCAACACCATGACCTCATATCATGTGGCCTTTAAATGGTATTTTATCAAATCCCTTTTGGAAATGTTTTCCCTTTGTTTACCTTCTTAGTTACATCCTCAAAATACAGTAATTTTTAAAAAATTCTATCCATAATTGATGTCGATTCTGCTTAATTTTATTATTATTTTTATAAATTTTCTGTGACTACTTCCTTATTAATAGATTGTGGAACATTTTTCTAGTGACAGATATTAGGCTAATTAGCCTAGAGTTTCCTACTTTTTCTCACTGTCTTTTCTTGATAGGAGCGTTACATTTGCAATTTCCCAATCCAGATTCTTAGAAATTTTGAAAGATCAAAACCATGAATTTGTTATCTCTGCAATCATTTCTTTCTAAACCCCAGGAGGCATACCAGCAGGTCCAGGGAACATGAGCCTTCACTGCCATTAGTTTCCTTAGTATTTCTTTTCTAATGATAGTCATTGTTTTCAGCCCCTTTTGCCGCTGGATATTATTGAGTCTTCTTCTACAAAGGTGGATAGAAAATACTTGTTCAAAGTCTGTACCATATCCTTATCCCCCACTGTTAAATCCCCAAATTATCATTTCCTATGTGAGCAACATTCTTGCTTTGGCTATTCTCTTTCTTTATATATGCTTGCAGAAGCTCTTATTGTCTGATTTTATATTCTTTTGGTAGATTCCAATCATGTGTTATTTTCTCCTCTCTTTTTATTAATACTTTGTTCATTTCTTTGTTAAAAATATTCCTGTCCTTCTGATCTACCACTATTCCTTAGAACATGAAAAGCTTTACTTTCAACAAAAAATTGTCCTTCTTGTAGATTTCTTTATTGAATGCATCTTTGTTTGAGAATTAAATTGGTATTGGTATTGGTTTATTATTGTCACTTGTACCGAGTTACAGTGAAAAACTTGTCTTACAAACCGATCGTACAGGTCAATTCTACACAGTTACATCAAAACTCCTTAAAATTCTACAGCTCCTTCTCACATGAGCCTTGAAATTGGACTCATTTGAACCTGTTGATTATGTGCAAATTGTGCATATTTTAACTTAATAACAATCACTTCCGATGTAAATCCTGCTGAACATAAAACTGAACCAGCCACTTCCAAGCATGATGCACCTTACTATGGCTTACATTTTTTCAGCATCAGTTACGTATATGATGCAATCATCAATGTGATTGAATCTCATCTCTGCTTTACTGAGAGTAATAAAATGAAACCTCCAGACTTCATTTTAATTCCTAATTAAAAAAAGAAACAAACCCAACACCAAGCTGGCTAGGAGACATGAGGTAAAGAACCTTGACAAGGACATTGATGTGCTGCTGCCTACATGTACCTGCCAGAGTTCTCAATGCTGCGCATACTTGTTGCAGAGTTGCTGTTTTTTTTGTAGTACTTATTGCAGACTTTTGAAGCCACTTGCACCAAGATATGGTATAATCTGTGCCTGAATGGTGAGCCCATGTGTTGCAGTACCATAGCACCACTCACAGCATAGGACTCAATCTGTGAGGTCAATCACAGGGAATGGCCAACACACAATCTGCATGAAACCCCTTCTGACCCCCAATGTTTCCCTCACCTCTATGGTGATCCTTTTTACAGCTGCTCCATGGTTGCCATGGAGGGAGTTATTCAAGTTGATGGCCTGCTTTGTATGATTCCTAGAGGCAAAACCACAGTAGCTGTGATCTCTGGAAACATCAACAGTCAGCAACCATTCAGGTTGTGTCTTAATCCAGCAATCTTGGTGAAAGTCACCTTAACAACTTTTGAAATGTAGCTTCACCCAATTTTACAATATTTTGCAGATCCTCCAACCTAACATTACTGGTAAATGTAGCGCCCATTTCTGGTAGCAAATGAGGGTGAAGTCCAATTTCCATGCATAATTTCAGAACTTAGTTTCTCACTCTAAAACTGGATGTTAAATTCTAGCATGTTATGATCACTCTTCCTCAAACTATACTTTGCCGCGAGACAACAGCTTGTTGTAAGCCTCAACAATTATCTAGTGCAGCCAAGCCTTCAGTATGAATGCAGTTAACTCAAAATAAACTGATATTAAAGGGATCAGGTGGCTGAATTGAAAAGGCATTTTGTGGTTTTTACACAAAAATTTACCAAGCTTTGTATTCCAGTATGATGTGAGGAACTAATGACCTTTGAATTAGCCTTTAACATGGCTTTGATCTGAAGGAAGTGCAGGAGGAGCTATCAATATTGAATTGTTTGTATTTCAATGGATATACACTAACCCAAGTACGTGCATAGAGTAATCGGACCACCTAACTTTACGAACATGCTGGAATTTAATTGTCTGTTACCTACACTGAAATGTGGTTTGGCCATCAACAAGATTTACAAGTTAACACACAAGTAGAAACCATGGTTCCACTTCTCCCTGACAGTCTTTTAAACTGTCAAACACCAGAATCATCACTAGAGTAAAATCCAGCCACCAAGCTGTCAGATTGCTGTTAAGCACAATCCTTTCCCCCATCAAAACAACTTATTTCAATAATGGTCAAACATCAAACAGAATGACATTATCTATTGACCTTGGACAAGTTCATCCAAATGATACTCAAAAGATAGTCAAGAGATGATATTCAAAATGATATTCAAGAGATATTCAAATAAAACAGTTAAAAAGATTGCATGTGAATAAGTTTAAAGTCAGAGGATAAGTTTGTTAAAGGCAATAACAAATTAGTAATTCATATATTATTTGCAAATACAATGAACTATTAATTGAAATGTACTGGACAGGTTCATGTTAAATTCAGGAACTATGGTTTCAGAGGGGAGGCCAGAGTTATCAATATACAGACTAGCAGGTGCAAAGTACATTACCTATCTGGTACATTTTTCTTTTCCTGTTCAGCATATTCATGGTCATTTTTTTGTTGCTTGAAAAGGAAAAAAAGAAAGGCAATTACTATGCACAGGAGTTAAAACATTTATAAAATTAATGAGATTATGATTTATAGTCTTAAAAGCAATTAAACTCTGACCTTATCAATGTTTAGTTAATTAATATCCATTACATACTTATAAATAAATTGATATTATGGGGGATTCATTCGCTTGTTTGCACTGGTGTACTGCCTAAGGAGTGGCAAGAATTTGAGTTTAAATCCAGACTTAATTTAGTAAATGTGACACAGCAATTCAGGGAGAAATGTCTCTTTCAAATGAAATTTGGTAGCAGCCATTGTTAATTATTCCTTGTTCAGATGTAAATTACATCTCTTTTTATTCTGCACAGGTGCCTTAAAGTTCTGAACAATGTCCTGTATTGTAAAAAAAAATCCACACTAGCCATTTTTATGGCTGCTCTGACTCATATTGCCTACAACAACAATTTATAAGCAATTTTGTGGGATCCATGTTCATTAACATCTGGGTTAAATTGACGTAAAATAATTTCATGTTGGATTTTTCAGCTGGCAGTGAAACTGGACATTCTGTCAGTGTGAACAGGATCTGAATTCAGGTTGTAGAGCTGAACTCTCCTTTCAAATGTATACATGAATAAGTGGGGATTCCAAAAAAATTCATCATTGGCAAAACATTCTTTTTAAACTCAGGGATTTTCTACTGTAACTAATTAGGTATGGTTATTACTGTGCAATTACCACACAATGCATTTGGCCCATTGACCTTGTACTGCTGCTCCTTATCTCCCTCATTCCTTAAATTTCTAAAAAAAATCCTTTTCATGTATGTATCCAGATTAAATCTCTTCCACCTTTAATCCAAAGCATTCTTGACCATTGCAAATTACTTACCCTGAGTTAAGTCTTAGATCTGAGTCCTCTGGTCACTGGACTTCCTGCTAAAGGAAACAATTTTTCACCACCTACTCCATCAAAATTCCTTATAATATTGGATCCCTATCCACCAATGTTTTCCTCTACCTGATGTCCTTCATCTTGGTACCATTCTGGAAATCTTTCAGGCCCATTTGCTGAGATAAAAATGTCCCAAGTGATATTCTTGGAGAGTCATATTTAAGTCAGAACAGAAGACCAAGGGTAGGATATTCTGCTGCCACTTCCATGCACTAAACACACCAGCATGTAGAGACTGCAGGGCACATGCAGTGACATTAATAGCATTATTATTTGCTTAAAAACACATAGGAGTCATGTGAATGTTGAATGTTGAGGCAGGTTCTAAGCTGAGAGAATGCCAGCTTTGTCCTTAGTTAAAAGATCCAACCAAACTGAGGCTGTATCCAGAGAATCTAAGACATTTATCTTCCTGTAAGTAGATTACTTTATAAAATTCTCTCCCTTAAAGATCACTTCCTAACACACTCATGCCTCACTGATAATGAGCTCAGGCTTTCCCTCATCATTTGGTAGACCTCTTGCTCCTTTCTCTCTTTCCAAAGACTTCTTAGGCCTCAGTTCACTAAACAACCCACACCCTCACTTCTTGATCCTCTGATCCATACCACTCCACCATATTTTAATCATCTCACCAAATATCCCCTTAACCCCCACTCTCCCAGCTCTCAAACCTTTGTGATGCATACACCTGGCAGGTCTCTCTTTTCTCTCTCACCTCCCTCATCTCTCCCAAACCCGCAACCATGTTTCAATCTTCTCTCTGTTTCTTCACCCTAGTTATTGATCATCTCCCTGACTACAGTCAGGTCTTTCCAACCCTGGCTTTCCATCCTATTTCTACGTATCATATTCTCTCTATCCCAAAAAGCCTCCCAAGACCTTGATCTACCCTCTCCGATGGCCTACCCATGTTCCTTCCATTCCATCCCCCCCTGACCCCCGGTCTACATTCACTCTCTAAACCCTCAATTAAATTTGATCCTCTCTCTGTAACTTTGTCAATATTATTAGTCTCTCTCAGATCCCACCCCCAAATCCCCCTTCCTCTGTGTTCTCCTCTCTGTAACTTTTGTGATCTACTGCCCAGCCTTTCCATCTTAATCTCTACTCTTTGCAATAGTGGGTGATTGTGGAAGGAATCCTACCACAAATTATACTTTGGGCCTCATGAATGGGAGAATGTCTGAGGCAGGCCTCATCAAGAATTGTTGTAGCCCACTGTTTGGCCATACCTGCTCCAAGGCTTTGATATCATTCTTAAACTTGCGTTGCCCAGAAATGGACACAATAATCGAGTTGAATCCCAACAAATAATTTCTAAAAGTTGACCAATTACACTGTGACACTCCAGTTTAATTCCAGATAGGTGAAAGCTGAATTTAAGAAGAATTTATATTATCATAAGTTCTGAAACTAAAACTTTAATTAAGGTTAAACTAATACAATATTGACAATGGAGAAAGTAATACAGTATTCACAATTCTGTTAATGATTTATTGACTTGTTTATTGTCTTTCTGCACAGAATTGACATCAGTGGAGATAAATCACCTCTTTTTTCCTTCAATAACCCAACATTTTAAAAAAATTCAATGTCTTGTGTTAGCATTAATGTAGCATGCAGCAATTGAATCTCTTTCAAATTAAGTTGTATTCTCACACCTGTAGAATAAACACAAAAATCACTTATTTATTATAATATTAATTTTAGGTTAAGCAATATTTGAAATACACATGAATTTATACCTGCATTATTTTCAAACAACTTTGCAAGATAAGCTTTTCTTATTTGTCTAAAAGTGGTGGCAGGATTACCACATTTACAAGTAAGATGAACTGTAGCATTGAAGAAATGCATGTCATCATATTGAAACAGTAATGCTGATAACTAAAATTAAGGCACAAATTGTGTAGTCACATTTTTCAAGGACAACTTTCTCTTTGCTCAGCAAAAAACAAACAGCTGGAAGAACTCAGTGGGTCAGGCAGTATCTGCTGAGACAGAGAGATGGTTGACGTTTTAGGAGAAGGCCCTGCATTAGGACCCACACGTTCACAGATGCTGCTTGACCTACTAAGTTCCTCCAGCTCTTTGTCTTTTGCTCCTTGTTCCACCATCTGCAGTCTCTTGTGTCTCCAGTTCTCTTAACTAAGATTCCATACTGTGTAACTAAATTTCTGAAAGCTGGGAAGTTATTTCTGTTATTGATGCAACCACGTTTCAATTATTTAATTTCTTGTTAAAAAAAGGATCCAGATTCTAAAGCAATATTATTGCTTTTGCACTTGGCATTCTACACTTCTCACAAAGTTTAATAATGCCTTTTTACATAAATAGATCAAAAGCATTTGCCTTTGTGAAGTTTTGGTCAGGATCTACTTCTCTTGCTGTTGGAGAAGAAAAAATAAGATTAATTGAAAGAAATAGATTGGGATCAAAGATGGGTTTACATATTGCAAAAATAGACCAGTAGTGTAAGACTTGAATACAGCATTTGCAATGATTCCGAAAGATATCCAAAACTTAATATTGAATGAAGGGATAGCTCTACTGCTACCAAAATGGGATAAAATCCAAACCATTGAATTAATTTTGAAGCAGTTTGAAGAAAACAATAATTTTCTTGGTATGAGCATTTATTTGTTTTCATGCTGGGTATTCTGATGGTAAATAAAGCACTATTATTGCCCAAGTGTTGATGGGTTCTGTGGCAGTCTTGTGTAATGCTGGTGAACTAGGGATTCCCAGATGAATGCTGTAGTCCCAAACTTACTGACTGACTTCCTCTGCTGATTTTGTGGCCATACGCCACTGTTGGACCTTGCATGGAATCCAATGATGGAGCAAGAACTTTATGGAATTCCTCAACATTTACTCTGAAGAACATGATTTCAGATTCCGCAACAAGGTAGCACATGATAGAATCCTCAAACCCATTCATTTCAATGGAGAATTTACAACTGCAATGGAGAAAGGCAAAAATAAGTTAAACTACATTTTCTTTTACAAAATAATTGTGTTTGCAGTACTGTTTTTAATTATTTGGAAGCATGTTAAGTGTTTGGAGGTGTTTTTAAACTTCCAGTAATTCTTCAAAATTGTTAATTATTTATTTCATTTGGTGTTGTCTTTGAATATTTTTGAATTTTAGGAATATTCAGAAGCATTGAAAAACCTTGACAGTTTTGACAGAGAGAAGAGCATGGTAAATGGCTTTGCAGTCATGAAAGGTTTTGATGCTGAGCTCCTGGATTGTTGCAACCAGCATTACGACCTTTCCAGACTCGGGCAATAGAAGTGCACAACCTGAACTCAGTTCAGTAGTTAGTTCAGGCAGTAGACAACATCAAGGGAAATCAAGACCAACATTAATAACTAAATAAATAAATGTGAATAGATAAAACAGAAGTTAGTATTAAATTAAAAATGTAATCATTATATTTGCAGTTGCCCTTTATTTGCTACTACTGCTCATTCTTCTCTGTTCTCTCTAGAAATTACATAAGAAGTTAAGAAATAGGACCAGGGTTAGACATTTGCCCCTTAAACACTCTCCACCATTTATCAAGATCATAGCTAAACTTCTTTCTCAATGCCATATTCCTGTACTGTCCCCGTAGCCATTGATGTCTATTTTGAATAAACTCAATGATTGTTGAGGCATTAGCCGTGATCTTTCAAGAATTACTGGAGTCAGGGAGGGTCCCAGAGAATGGAAGATCACAAATGTGACACCACTGTTTAAGAAGGGAGGGAGGCAAAAGACAGGAAATTATAGGCCGATTAACCTGACCTTGGTGATTGGTAAGATTTTAAGTCCATTATTATGGATGCAATTTCAGAGTACTTGGAAGTATATGATAAAATAGAATGAAGTCAGCACAGTTTCAGTAAGGGGAGATCTTCTCTGAAAAATCTCTTAGAATTCCTTGAGGAAGTAACAAGCAGATTAGACAAAGGGGAGTTGGTGGATGCTATTTACTTGAATCTTCAGAAGGCCTTTCACAAGGTGCTGCACACAAGGCTGCTAAACAAGATAAGAGCCCATGGTGTTAGAGGCAAGGAGCTAGCATGGATAGAATATTGGCTGACTGGCAGAAGTCAGAGATTGGGCAGAAAGGGGTCCTTTTCAAGATGACTGCTGGTGACCTGTGGAGTTCCGCAGGGGTCAGTGTTGGGACCACACTTTTCACTTTCTTCATTAATGATTTGGTTGAAGGAACTGAGAGCATTGTGGCCAAGTTTGCAGATGATACCAATATAGATCGAGGGACAGGTAGTGTTGTGGAGTCAAAGGCCTTCTGAAAATTCAAGTAATTAAATCCACTAACTCCTCTTTGTCTTGCAGAAGGACTTGGACAGGTTGGGAGAATGGGCAAAGAAGTGGCAGATGGAATACAACATAGGGAAGTGTGGGGTCATGCACTTTGGCAGAGAGAATAAAAGCATAGACTATTTTCTAAATGGGGAGAAAATTCAGAAATCCGAGGTGAAAAGGGACTTGGGAATCCTAGTACAAGATTCCCTCAAGGTTAATTTACAAGTTGAGTCAATAGTAAAGAAGGCTAACATTCATTTTGAGAGGACTAGAATATAAAAGCAAGGATGTACTGCTGAGGCTTTATAAGACATTGGTCAGACCACACTTGGAATATTGTGAGCAATTTTGGGCCCTGTATTTAAGGAAGGATATGCTGGCCCTCGAGAGGGTTCAGAGGAGTTCACAAGAATGATCCCAGGAATGAAAGGCTTAACATATGAGGAACGTTTGATGTTTCTGGGTCTGTAATTGATGGAGTTCAGAAGAAAGTGGGGGAGCTCATTGAAACCTACCGGATACTGAAAGGCTTGGGTAGAGTGGATGTTGAGAGGATGTTCCCATTAGTAGGAGAGTCCAGGATCTGAGGGCACAGCCTCAGAATAAAGGGACACCCCTTTAAAACTAAGATGAGGAAGAAATTCTTCAGCCAGAGAGTAGTGAATCTGTGGAATTCATTGCCACAGAGGGCTGTGGAGGCCAAGACATTGGGTGTAGTTAAGGCAGAGATTGATAGGTTCTTGATTGGTAAGGGAGTTAAGGGTTATGGAGAGAATGTGGGAGAAAGGGGTTGAAAAAATCAGCCATGATTGAATGGCAGAGCTGATTCAATGGGTTAAATGGCCTAATTTTGCTCTTATATCTTATGGTCTTATGATTGAGCCACCAGGGTAGAGAATTCCAAAGGTTCACCACCCTACTTGTGAAGACATTTTCCCCCATCTCAGTCCTAAATGGTCCATCACTTATGATGAGTCCATGACTCAGATTTTAAACTCCTCAGCTGGGGGAAGCATCTTCCCTGCATCCACTTTGTCTGAGTGAGATATGTTCTCATTCTTCTAAACCTAACTAAATATAGGACTCGTCAACTCCAATCTCTTTATACAACAAAACTGTAGTTCCAGGAACCAGTCTACTGAATCTTCATTGCACTCCCTTGATGTCAAATCTATCATTTTTTTTAGGTAAGGGGATCAAAACAGTACACAAATTCTAGGTGAGGTCTTACCAAAGCCCTATAGTATTGCAACAAGACGTCTTTACCCCTGTACCCAAAACCCCTTGTAATAAGGAGTAACATACGATTTGGCCTCCCAATCACTCGCTGGACCCGCATAGTGGCTTTCACTGACTTATTTGCAAGGGCATGTAAATCCCTTGAAACATTAACGTTACCCAGCAAAAAAACAAACTGCTGGAGGAACTCAATGGGTTGAGCTGAATCTGTGTGAGGAGAGGAATTGTTGATGTCTCAGGTTGATATCCTGCATCAGAGCAGAGAGTGGGGAGGAAAGATAGCTGCTATAACTCTTTATACTACCATCTTCCCTCTCTAGTCTCAGTCCTGATGCAGAGTCCCGACCCAAAACATCAACAGTTCCTCGCTCCCCTACAGATGCTGCTCGGCCCACTGAGTTCCTCCAGCAGTTTGTTTTTTGCTCCAGATTCCAGCAACTGCAGTCTCTTGTGTCTCCATCTACATTTCCCAGTGTTTTACCATTGAAAAAATAATTTGCTGTCTTTGTTTCATGCACCAGAGTGGACAACATCATATTCTTTCCACATTAAATTGGATCTGCCAGGTTTTTAGCTGCTCATTCAGCTTGTCTATAGCCCCTTGAAGCTTTTTTACATCTTCCTCCCAATCCACAATCCATCACCAAACTTGGAAATATGCCATCTGGTTCCCTCAGTCAAACTGATGATACAGATTGTGAATAGTTGTGGCCTAAGATCCAATCCTATGGTACCCACTAATCACACCCTAACAACCTGAGAAAGATCCTTTTATTCCCATGCTGATTTTAGTCCAAAAACCAGTTCTCAATCCATGTCAGTATATTACACTCAATTCCTTTTTCTTTAATCAAATAATATGCACTGTTTCATCTATCTTAATCTGTACTGTCTATATTTTGAACTTTTAGCTTTATTTATTCATTTTTTGAGATCTGAGTGCCCTGGAAAGGCTAGCATTTACTGCCCATCTCTAAATGCCCATGGGCAGGGGGTGGTGAGCCACCATCTTGAATTGCCACTGTCCCTCTTCTGGTTATCCCAAAACTGGTGCCATGTAGGATTTAGCCCCAGCCACCACCTAAGAATTGGTAATAGATTTTCAAATCAATATAATGTGTGACATATGGAGGAGCCTACAGATGTGTTCCTATGCATTTGCCACCCACTTCTTTCTTGGTGGTAGAGGACATGAGTTTGGGGAGTAGGCTAGGTGAAAAGCTACAATACATTTTGGAGGGATTGAATATTTAGGGCAGTAAATGGGAGACTATTCAAGCAGCTTACTTTGTCCTGGATGATACTGAGATTCTTGAAAGTTATTGGAGCTACACTCATCCAGGCAAGTGCAGAGTATTCTATCACACTCCTGCCCTGTAAATGGTAAAAGAATTTTTGTTGTCAGGAGATGAATCACTCACCATAGGTTATTCAGCCTCTGATCTGCTTCTGATCAATAGTGACTCCCAGGATGTTTATAGGCACTGGACTTGGTGATGGTAATACCTTTAGATGTCCAGTGTAGGTGGTTAGAATCTATTTAGTTTTTGATGGTTGTCGCCTGGCACTTCTGTATTGTGAATGTTACTTGCCACTTATCAGCCCATGCCTGAGTGTTGTCTGGGTCTTGTATGCTGACTTGGATTGCTTCATTTGGGAAGGAGTTGCAAATGGAATTGAACATTATGCAGTCATCACTGAACATCCAGATCTTATGATGGAAGGAAGTTCATTGATGATGCAGCTGAAGATGGTTGAGCCTGGGACACTACCCTGACTATTGACCTCCAACAACCACAACAATTTTGTTATATGCAAGTTATGAGTCTAGTCATTAAAGTATTTTCCACTAAATGCCCATGGTCTTCTCTACATTGGTGAGACCAAACGCAGACTAGGTGACCGTTTTGCAGAACACCTGCGCTCTGTCAGTAACCATGATCTGCAACTCCCCGTTGCCAATCACCTCAACTCCCCATCCCACACTATCACTGATATGTCAGTCCTCAGCATCCTCCACGTCCGGGAGAATTCCAAGCGCAAACTGGAGGAACAGCATCTCATTTTCCGTCTTGGAACCTTGCAGCCTAACAGCATGAACACTGAATTCTCCCACTTTAAGTAATCACCACATGTCTTCCCCACAACCCCACCCCCCCCCCACCTTGCTTCTTCTCTTCTTCCCTTTCCTAGCCTATCTTTTTTCTGTCTTTTTTTTCTTTCTCTCCTTACCTTTGACCTATCTCCTAGTGGATCTGCTCTCCCTTCCTCCCCCACACCTGCCTATCTCTAACTTACCTGCATCTACCTATCACCACCCTGTGCCCACCCCGCCTCCCCTCTTTTGTCCACCTATCGCTGCTCTGATTTTCCCTCCTATATATTGGGCTTCCCCCTTATCCTATCTTCAGTCCTGAATAAGCGTCCTGACCTGAAACGGTGACTGCTTCCTTTTCTCCATGGATGTTGCCTGGCCTGCTGAGTTCCTCCAGCATCATAATGTTTTTCATCTAGATTCCAGCACCTGCAGTCCTTTGTTTCACAATGGTCTTCAGTCCTTGATTCCATGCTCATTCAAAGGCTGCTTCGATGTCAAGGGCAGTCACCTCACTTCTGGAATTTAACTCTTTAGTCCATGTTTGGACCAAGGCTGTGATGAGTACAGGAGCAGAGCAGTCCTGGTGAGACTTAATCCAGGCATTGGTGAGCATATTACTGGTGTGTAACTGCCACTTGATAGCATTGTGGACAACACATTCCATCCCTTTATTGGTATTGGTATTGGTTTATTATTGTCACTTGTACCGAGGTACAGTGAAAAGCTTGTCTTACAAACCGATCGTACAGGTCAATTCATTACACAGTGCAGTTACATTGAGTTAGTACAAAGTGCATTGATGTAGTACAGGTAAAAACAGTAACAGTACAGAGTAAAGTGTCACAGCTACAGAGAAAGTGCAGTGCAATAAGGTGCAAGGTCACAACAAGGTAGATTGTGAGGTCATAGTCCATTTCATTGTACGAGGGAACTGTTCAATAGTCTTATCACAGTGGGTAGAAGCTGTCCTTGAGCCTAGTGGTACGTGTCCTCAGGCTCCTGTATCTTCTACCCGATGGAAGAGGAGAGACAAGAGAATGTCCCAGGTGGGTGGGGTCTTTGTTTATGCTGGCTACTACACCAAGACAACGAGAGGTAAAGACAGAGTCCAAGGAGGGGAGGCTGTGTCCGTGATGTGCTGGGCTGTGTCCACAACTCTCTGCAGCTTCTTGCGGTCCTGGGCAGAGCAGTTGCTGTACTAAGCCGTGATACGTCCAATAGGATGCTTTCTATGGTGCATCGGTAAAAGTTGGTGAGAGTCAAAGGGGACAAACCAAATTTCTTTAGCCTCCTGAGGAAGTAGAGGCACTGGTGATCTTTCTTGGCCGTGGTATCTACGTGATTTGACCAGGACAGGCTGTTGGTGATGTTCACTCCCAGGAACTTGAAGCTTTCAACCCTCTCAACCTCAGCACCATTGATGTAGACAGGTGCATGTACACTGCCCCCTTTCCTGAAGTCAATGAACAGCTCTTTTGTTTTGTTGACATTGAGGGAAAGGTTGTTGTCATGACACCATTCCACTAAGCTCTCTATCTCCTTCCTGTACTCCGACTCATCGCTGTTTGAGATACGGCCTACAACAGTGGTATCATCTGCAAACTTGTAGGTGGAGTTAGAGCAGAATCTGGCCTCATAGTCGTGAGTGTATAGGGAGTAGAGTAGAGGGCTGAGGATGCAGGCTTGTGGGACACCAGTGTTGAGAATAATCGTGCCGGAGGTATTGCTGCCTATCCTCACTGATTGCAGTCTGTTTGTTAGAAAGTCAAGGATCCAGTTACAGAGGGAGGTGTTGAGTCCTAGGTCTCAGAGTTTGGTGACAAGCTTGCTTGGAATTATTGTATTGAAGGCAGAGCTGTAGTCAATAGACAATAGTCTAACGTATGTGTCTTTACTGTCCAGATGCTCCAGAGCTGAGTGTAGGGCCAGGGAGATGGCATCCGCTGTAGACCTGTTTCACCGATAGGCGAATTGCAATGGGTCCAGGTTGTCCGGTAGGCTGGCGTTGATGCATGCCATGACCAACCTCTCAAAGCACTTCATAATGGTGGATGTCAGAGCCACTGGTCGGTAGTCATTGAAGCATATTACCTTGCTTTTCTTTGGTACCGGGATGATAGTGGTCTTCTTAAAACAGGAGGGAACCTGAAATTGAAGCAGGGAGAGGTTGAATATGTCCGCAAATACTTCTGCCAGCTGATCAGCACAAGACTTGAGCATGTGGCCTGGGACACCATCTGGGCCAAGTGCTTTCCTCGTGTTCACTCTCCAGAGGACTGATCTTACATCCTCCACTGTGATCACAGGTTCAGCTGCGTTGGTGGCTGTCAGGCTGTCAGGATGACATGGACCAGTCCACTGTCTCAAAGCAGTCACGTAGGAGCTCATCTGCTTCCTCAGACCAGCACTGCACGATTCTCTGTACCGGATCCTCCCGTTTCAGTTTCTGTTTGTATGCAGGAAGAAGGAGTCTGATTTCCCAAAGTGAGGACGAGGTGTGGCTCGGAAGGCGTCTTTGATGGTTGTATAGCAGTGGTCAAGGGTGTTGGCGCTCCTGGTGGAGCAGGAGCTGTGCTGATAGTATTTTGGTAACACACTCTTGAGGTTGGCCTGATTGAAGTCCCCTGCGATGATGAAGAGGGCCTCATGGTATCCTGTCTCAAGGTTGTTCACCACGGAGTACAGCTCATTGAGTGCAGGCTTCATGTCCGTCTGTGGTGAGATGTAGATTGCCATCAGGATTGCTGAAGCAAACTCCCTTGGCAGATAGAATGGTTGACACTTCACCGTTAGATATTCCAGGCTGGGTGAGCAGGAGCTCGCCAGGACCGTCACGTCTGAGCACCACAAGTTATTGATTAAGAAGCAGACCCCTCCACCTTTAACTTTGCCTGAGGACTCTGTATTGTCCATTTAATGGATTGAGAAGCCGTCAGGTTGAGTAGCAGAGTCAGGTGAGTCAAGTTAGTATTGACTGAGGGTGGTCTGATTGAGTAGGAATGAGTTGGATTGTACTTTTCCTGCTTCTGTGAACGAGACATACCTGGACAATTTCCTACAAGGTTGGGTGGATGCCAGTGTTGTAACTGTACTGGAACAGCTTGTCTAGAGGCACACCTAGATCTAGGGAGCAGGCCTTCGTTACTACAGGTGGGATGTTCTTTGGTCCTGCAGCAGTTGCGGCATCTGGTGACCTCAGGCATTTCTTGATATCATGTCGAGTGAATTGAATCTGGTGAAGCTTCTGAATGCAATGGGCTGTGAGCACTTTAATACTCCCAAGCAGGGCCCCACCATTGTTTACGTTGGGATATTCTTGATGCCCCCTTGTCCCATTACTGTTTAATTGTCCATCCAATTCACAAACAGATTTGATGGGATTGCAGAGTTTCCATCTGATCCTTTGGAATGTAGTCCTGTGTTGCCGCCACTACATTATATTGAGATATGCCTGGTGCATCTTCTGCATGTCTTTCTGCACTCCTCATTCAACCATTCGCAATTCAATATCCATTTCTAGCTTAGAAGAAACTTGGAAAAAAACTTATTCATAAAAAATTCAGGCTGATTTTGGTCTGCTGCTGTAAACGAGGTCTGACATGCTGATTCCACATTTAGATGCACTCAGTCAGAGAAGTTGCTGGGAAGAAGCACTGATGAGAAATTGGTCAGCCTAAATTTCTGTGTAATTTGTGTAACACCTAAATTTCTGTGCAATCAATATGGCAGCTACAATGTGCTGGAAACAATTAGTCACTTCTGATCCCACTTGACTGGAAAAATGCTAATAATGATTATAATTCCAGCCTCTTTTAATAATTATTCACAGATCTGAGTACAGTTTTCAACAGTGTAATGGGTTAACGATATTATGTACTCTACAAAGAGCAACATTAATATTGCTCCTATTTGTACATGTTTATATTCATCAACAACAGGCACCTACTCCTTTTATTGATACTATATCATCGACTTGGAAGACTTGGATTCAAATATAATTGTTGTAAATTGTCAAATTGAATGTGCTATTTAACCATGAAAGTTGTTCACCACATTTCTTCATGACAGAACACATGATACTCTCACCAAATTTGAACTGCGTATTACTCCACTTCAACACTATTTAGCTGATTCTCAATGTCTTCTGGACAACTAAGAATAAATAATAAATGATCTCTTATTAGTGATTATTGTGTTCCAAGAGCTTTTTCTCCCCACATCACTCTATTTAATTCAATCCCCAGATTCAGAAGGACAAAACTGAACCTAAATCTGCATTTCACTTCATGACACCATTTAATACTGCCAGCTTTCATGCAATAATGTGTTGTATCTGATTACTTATCAAAAGAAAAGGGCCAACATTATCCTTGTAACATATAATATATTATATCACAATACAGAGGCTAATTCTAAAGTAGATATTAACTTGGACACTCCAAAACGTAAATCAATGTAACGAGACTTTGGCAGAAATCCCATTGAAAATGTGAAGTTAATTATTTCATTCCTTTGAAGGGTAGTTAATTAATTATAAGCTGCTGAGTTGCAAAGGCAAATTAAGTGAATTGCAAAAGTTGACTGTGGACTAGTTTAAATGTAATGCTTAATTTATGATATCCTCTATGCTTCAACAGCCCTTCAGATATATAAAACAATTTTGGAGATTGGAAGTGTAATGCCTTTAGAACGTATTGAGACACAGCAAATGTATAACCAATGAGGTTGACATTTACTTACAAGACAGCACACTATTTTGAGACTTTAAGATTTACTGCAAACCTGAATGTCTATAAACTGTTACATTGTTTAGGAAGAGGGCACGGATCTCAATATAAATACACACATAGATACAGAGAAAACAGCATGACCCATATTTGTAGGTGTATTACAGGAAAGAAATTTGCAAATTCTGGAAATAGTATCAAAAATGTGCCATGTATGAAATACACAAACAAAGGCAAAATGTTACAAGTGGGAATGGTCCCCACAAAAGTATATTTTTGTATAATTTACTCATAGGTCGATAAAAGTGTTGGTTCCTTACTTGCCTTTGCAGGTTTCTCTTTTCCTTTATATCTAACCACCAGCAGAAACAATATATTGGTTGGGCTCAGGCAGCATGATAAACTTGTAAATAAGTGGACAGTTAGCAATGTTAGGAGCTGCCTGCCTGACATTTCCTTCTTTTTTTGGCTGCAGGCATTGCATCTTAAATTATATAGAAACCAGATTTACTTCTGCTGCAATTGGACGACTCATTTTCCAATGCAGCAACTGTTCTGCCCTGGAGTCACCTCCACAGCAGTCAAAACTTTATGGTTGATGATCAGAAAATCTCTAAAATGTATGTGATTCTGAAGAGAAAACAAACTTTTAATATAAAAGGCATTGAAATTATATTTCCTTTTGGCATTTCTAGGCTCTTCTTCAATCTAACCTAGTCCCCCATCCCCAACCTCCCCACAGTACCTTCAATCTTCATTTCGAGAAGCTTTGCAGGATAGAGATAGTATCATCTAAGGTGCCACCAGCTCATGCATTCATCAGGTAATGAACACTGTTGATGATTGGGGACCACTTATATAGTTTGAGATGATGACAATGCACCAGCATGGTGGGCAGCTATAGGCTTGTGAATCTTCACTCACATAAATTTCTGAATAGGCAGTGATTTTACTAACAATATCCAGGCCCCCTTTGAGTGAATGCAGATAAATGTTCCTATGGATGCTATTTGCTGGAAATTGCCTTGACTTCTTCACCTTCTGTCATCCTGTCCTATCTGAACAGTTTGAAATGGCAATGATTAGTTGTATTTGGCCTCCAATGGCAATGTCGGCTCAGGCTGATGGTTCCTAATGGAACCTCTGGCACTCAACTGTTTGCTGGTAAGCTCAACCCAGATTTACACTGCCTGTTGTAAGTCCAGAATAAGCAAAGTGATAGATGTCATGGATCAGCCACCCCACCTCTTCACTGGATTCCAGGTAGAATCAAACAATGGAGCCTGGACATGCTGGAATCCCCTAGCATTATGCTAACAATAATCCACCTCTGATATTGAATGCCAGTCAAACCCAGCACAGGATCAGAATCTCCATTCAATGGGATTCATGATCTGGACATTAAGTAAATTCAGTTACTTATTTTTTTAGTTATTATACAAAACTCTCAGCTTCACAAACTCTGACAGGAGGTAAGACTGCACCAGTGGTGTTACCTCGTGTTGAAAGTTGTCAGAGCATTCTGGCTGGCAGGATGAGGCATTCAGCACTGTGATGTCTAGCTACACCTTGCTTCCCAACTGGTGTCAGGAAGCTTAGATTAATTGGTTCCAGGCAGTCATACCCTTAAGATCTAGATGCCATGTCATTAACCTTATCCTTGCTGAGAACCCCTGTTCACTCTGCACTCTAACATTATTCCCATGTGCTTCATTATATCCTCACTCACCCTGTATAATACACTCCTGTGCAACAATATCTGATGTAATCTAGTTGAGTAAGAAGAAAGTGACATCAAAATGTGAGATTGAGGGGATTATAGTAGAGGGACTCAGGGCAAAATTGTATTTCTGGGATCTCAGAATACTCTAATCCTAATCATCATCTCCTTTATTATCAACGGTATTCTAGTCATTGTCATCATTATTGATATGGACAAGATTTCTACCTTCTTACTTTTCCTACTTCTTCACAATTCCATCCTCCTCCTCTTCATCACCCTCATAATCCTTCTTGAAATGATGGTTCTGCAATAAAAGAAGATATACATTAGGAATGGGAGCACATGACATAATGAGATAATGGAGATGGTCAATGGAATACATTTCAGAAAATGAGTACAATTTGTTGATATGATCGTACAGCATGTTTAGAACTCCTAACTGGGGATGAATTTCTTGGAAAGGGAAATTTGTGGATGATTCATGCTGAGTTCCATGTCACATGTCACAAGTGTCAATGAGGTGTTAGTGCCAATCAATGCCAGTGCCCTAAGAACCAACAAATCCAGGAAAGAATACCATAAAACTGAAAGTTAAATAACCTCCAGGATCTCAAGAAAATTAAAAATATCTTTCATATTTTATTTGGATTGCATTTTCAAAGCCTACATGAAGGCAATGCTTAAGGTCTTTTCCAAATAAATCTTTAGGTTTTGACACCCCTACAAGATGATCAGATGAAATGGAATGCTACAATTATTATATAATTAACCCATTATCTTATTTTGTATTTAATATTTGTTCTTATCTCTTTGCTTTTGAATAAAACAATCAGTTCTGCTGATTAGGATTATTAACAACAATCAAGATGCTTTGTTTAATCTGAATGCATTGAAGAGCTCCAAACAATTTATCTTTTAATGGGAAATAAGTTTCATTGAATTACTCCAATGTCCTTAAAGGTCCAAGAAAGAACAAACTTTACCTGTATATTCATCTATGATGTAAAACTGATGCTGCTCTGAAAGAGAAAGATCTGATAATGATAAGGACTGAGCTGATCTGATAATGTGAAACTCTGCTCCAATACTTTATGAATTGGATTATGGTGAATCATAGTCAATTCTTCCTATTTGTCAGAATACATCATAAATTTTCCATATAAGAGGATAAACTGCTTGCAGAATTTTCAACCTGTCAACCATTATATCTGCAAAAGAGTGCCACTCTTTTATCTCTCAGCAAAAGCAGATATCGATGATGAAATTCACCATCATCTTCAATGCAGCAGTAGAGCATTTGGTCATTTGAGGAACAGGGTACTTGAAGAGCAAGACCTTAGTCTAGCACAAACTCATGGTCAACAAGCAGCAGTGCTCCCTGAGCTCCTATATGCTCCTGAGACCTGGATTACTAGAGTAGGCACCTCAAGACACTGGAAAAATACCAATGCTATCTCTTGAAAATTCTCCAAATTCACTGGAAGGATAAACAAACCAATGTCATCGTCCTTTCCAATAATTTCCTGTCTTGTCCTAGGCCGACATCCCCAGCACTGAGGCCCTAGTTACTTTCAGCCAGTTATGTTAGGCATGCCATTATGTTTGCATGCCCAACACTAAACTCCTGAAACAGACAGTCCTGCTGAGTTCTGCCTTAGGATGAGATTGGGAGGTGGAAATAAGAAAAAGTTCAAGGATGTGCTCAAAGCTTCCTCGAAGCAGTGCAATTTCCTCACTGATTCCTGAGGACATTTGGCTCATGACTGCTTAAAGTGGAGAAGGAGCATTCATGATGATATTGAGAACCTTGGGTCCTCACATTGGGAGCACAAAGAAGACCTGCAGTGTCTGTCAGCCACCTCCTGTCACATATGTGAAAGAGTCTGCAGTTCCCACATCAGCCTCAATAGCCAATTTACAACTCACAAAACCAGAGTGAAAGCAAGACATCCTTGATCTTGAGAGAGAGTCGAAGAAAAAAGATATAGAGATCTTGAAAAGGCATTGTAAATTACATTGTCCAGTATTCTATAGGTGTTGCTCCTGTTCTGACCTGTGCAAAAATAATAAAAGCTATTTTGACCAAGATCTGTCCAACTCTGGTGATTGAAATACTAATTGAGATACTATGATTTCCTTGCTAGTTTGAAAACACAGAACAATGGATAATGTTAGTGGTGTCATTTAGCTGGGTAAAGTTATTTATAAATTGGCTGAAGGTTATAGTATAGAACCCCATCTGATTGAAGCTTGTAAAGGTCCCTCATTTAGGAAGCTATGTGGAAAAGGGCACATTCTGCATAAGTAGCAGATAAGCAATACACACAAAATGCTGGAGGAACTCAGCAGGCCAGGAAGCATCTGTGGAGGGAAATATAGACTCAACATTTCGGGTTGAGACCCTTCATTAGTCCTGAAATGTCGACTGTTTATTTCCCTGCATAGATACTGCCTGATTTGCTGAGTTCCTCCAGCGCTTTGTGTGTGTTGCTCCAGATTCCAGCATCTGTAGAATCTCTTGTGTCAGCAGATAGGTAATATGATTTCCCAACACTGGCACTTTGAAATGAGAGGAGTTGAGTAAAAGTAGACCTTGTGCACTTAACCCCTGTCGCTGCACAGTTGTGGGAAGACGCATGAACTACATATCCCTTGATCTTCCCAATGATCTTCCCTGGCCCATTCATTGAAAAGTATATTTTTAGGAGAGATGTCCAGAGAACAGGTGAGAGAAGATTCAACAAACAGAGAGTGAGCAGAGGTGTGGTCTCTTCAGTGCTTGCTGCGATATTCTGTTTGAAAGGGGAATTGAACAGAATGAATTACTCACAAAATTGTCACATGGAAAGAGAGAGAGAGGGAGAGGGAGAGAGAGGGAGAGTGAACGAATATGTGTGTATGTGTATGTGTGTGTGAGACAGAGAGAGACAGACAGACGTGGCTATTTCAGTAGGATTTTGGCTCTGTCAGCTATCTGTACAGTCTGCTTGGTAATCTCAATATTTGACTTGTGATTAATAGTTCTCAATAAACCAATAAGCTATTTATTATTTCAGTGACTCGTTTAAAAATGTTTACATCTTACACTTGTCTGCAAGATTTGATTCAGTAGTATAATGGAATTTTCACCACAACTGGTAGGCTGCAGTTGCATCAACACTCAAGAATTTCAGTACAATTGAGGAAAAGTGGTTCACATAACAAAAGCTGTTACCGTTGAAGACAGTGGACGTGATTTCACAGTCAACAATGAAACTGTAGTGCTTGCCTTTGATGTTCAGGAAACCTGCTAACAAAGAGCTATCAGTCTCCTTGGTGTGGACTTCTCTGATACACATTGTTGTCCAGGGCCTGTTTAAGGAAATTGTTCAAGACCTGCAACAGTAACTGAACTGCCAATTAAAGAATTCTTACAGACTCAAACTCACAAGGGTAAAAAACCCACAAATTTTAACTGATATTTTAAGCATGTTATAGAGCACATAGGTATATAATTAAGGCAGAAGCTGAAAACCCATGATTAAGCATTTTCATTTTTTTAGTTTCAAATTTATTATACCTTGAAATATTTATCTTGAAACATTAATCATGGCTTAGTAAGGCATTAAAAACTCACTTAGGCCTCTTCCAAAAAACGTAACATTTTGGGGGAATTTTACAGCAAGCCTTTTGTGTAAATATCTTGGTGAAAATGCAATGGATTTCCCTTGATTCTTCAGAATGGCAATGTGTTGAGATGCGACAGCAACTTTGGATTTCTGTGCCAAATTCACATGTGTAGAAACTCCAGTTGCAATTTGTTTCAGTGCACTGAGAATGTCAAAAGTTCCACTGTCATTACATTTGCAAAATATTCACCCACCTAGTGACTGGATAATTAAAACAAGCAGCCAGCTTTTCTATTCAAAACTAAATAACTTCAGATCATTTGCAACAACAGCTGTATGATACTAAAGTGAAAAGCAGGTGGGAGTATCATATATTGAAGTGAATCAGAGTCTTATTACATCAGTGGGAACTCGATGTTGTTCACTTGTGACTTTTCACCTAGGCAGCGGTTGGTTGGCAGCTGGTCTCAAGATCAAAAAAGTCCTTCAGCCAAATCCAATTCCATTCTTGGTGAAGACAGGAGTCCTTCTTGTAGCTCCAAATGCAAAGTCAAGGTTCCTTCTGCTCTGGACAATTTTCTTTCCCCCTGCAAGATTCCCCTGATCTCCCTATCCAGAAGCTGATAAGCATTGAAGAGCTTGCTAGATTTCAGATATCAGTCTCACCATATTGATAGGTAGAATGTGTCATTTAACTGAAGACTGAATTAAAATAACCAGTTCTGAATTTTAGCCTATTGGGTGGCAATCGTGTTCTTCTTACCATCTCACTCCTTGCACCATACCATTCCCCACAGCCCCCACTCCTGCCTCACTCCCACTTTGTTCAAATCAATTGGGAATGATATGGCTAGACCCCATGATCAATGATTGGAGAGAAAAACCCTTGTAGCAGCACTGTTCCAATGCAGGGCCATCACTTATCTCTGAAGTGCTTGATGTCTGCAAGGACATTAATGGGAATTTTGAAGCAGTGCTTGGGGCTTTTCAGTCCTTCGAATGACATTTTCACCTCTTACTTGCAGTGGCTGCCATACTCCCTTCTGTTCTGAAGTTGCTGTGGAAAGGAGTTGATGGATTCAGATGAAGAATTGCATATAACAGTTTGCCAGAAATTGCCCACCAGGGGAGGATCCAGCCTGTTTTTCATTGACAAAAGCAGCTAACTCACCTTTACAAAACTCATTCATTTCATATCATAATATTGGGTCAGCAGGCAGATAAGATAAAGTAGTGGGAGCCTCATAGCTTGATGCAAATTAGTCGTATTACATCAATAGGGATCAGATACAATTCGCTGTGACTTTTACATAGAGGCAGTTCTGCATCTGTTTGAAGATCAAAGAAGCCTTAAAAGAGAATATTAAATGTTTTAAATTATAAGAAAATAGAAGGAATTTTGTAATATTATAGAAAGAATTTTTTTGAATGCTAATGATAATCTCAGAAGCTGGTGAGGGCATCAACATAAAAGACAATCTGTTTAATTTTTTTCAAAATTTTAGTCAACATAAATTAGGGCAACATCACGTTCAGGTTCAAAATATGCCAATGCTTTCCCTACCTCAATCACTGGCTACTCACACTGTGAAAAATGTTCATTTCAGAGAAATCAAGTCTAGATTTGAAAAGAGCAGCAGTGGAGACACGGTGGGAGATTTTTACAGAGGCTGCAAGCAATTTTACGAATGTTTTGGATGTGTGCTTTTGCTTTCAAGTTTTGCTTGAACAGTGCATCAACATTTCAGGTGCCTGATCTAACCTTAGCAGTTTACTGGAGAATGGGATGAAGTCAACAGAAAAAGTACAACATTTATGATGCTAATATCTTTGTGGAAGAAATTTTAATTCATCTGCAAATTTAACTTTTAAAAGATAAAAACATTTTTGTTCTGATTTCCATTGAAATTAAATAGACAGGAATGGTTTTTAAATCACATATATTCCCTATATTGTCTGGATTTTGTGTCTATTAATATATTCATGGTGATTTGGTGTCTGTCAGATAAATTATTTTTCACAGAAATGTTCATCTTGAAAATACCAAGCTGTTGATACAGAACACTGCAGGAATAGAATGCATTAATAATTTCATTGTGCATATCTAACTAAGCAATTAGAAAACATCATTATTATTGCTGCATGATATATGGTAATCTATCAGCAAGGTTTAAGCACTCATTTTATATTGAAAATACTGTCATGTGTAAGAAAATCTATTTCACATTTAACATTAAGTCATTCATTGGTAGTAAGATTGGATTCAACTGTGACTTATGACACTTGATGGTGTAAGAGGTTCCAAATACGTGAATGCAGTAATGTTCTTAAACTAGAAAACAAATGAAGAACCAAAGTGCAGCCTGAAACCAGCAGGAGCAACTCTGAGGTAAAACAAGAAGCAGGATAATTGCTAGTTGTAAAAGCAAAGTATTAGGAGTGCTGGAAATCTGAAAAAAAAACCCACAGAGGTAGGAACAGAGAATGCTTCAGTCTGACGTGCTTTCTTGAGAACTGCACCTGCAGAGGAAATGGGGCAAAAGGAGGGAACCCCTCACTGCTGCGGTCTGAGGTTCCCACCTGCTCCAAAAAGGCAGCAATCATTCCAGTGCCCAAGAAGAGCAGGGTGAGCTGCCTCAATGACTATCGCCCAGTAGCACTCACACCTACTGTGAAGAAGTGGTTTTTTGAGGTTGGTCATGGCTAGAATTAACTCCTGCCTGAGCAAGGACCTGAACCCGCTGCAATTTGCCTACTACCACAACAAATCTACAGCAGATGCAATCTCACTGGCTCTCCACTCTGCTTTGGAGCACCTTGACAACCACAAGACATACATCAGGCTACTGTTTATTGATTACAACTCACTATTCAACACCATCATTTCCTCAGTACTAATAACCAAGCTTCAAATCCTGGGCCTCTGTACCTCCCTCTGCAACTGGATCCTTGACTTCCTTAGTCAGTGTGAATCCGCAATAACATCGTCTCCCCACTGACTATCAACACAGGTGCATCTCAAAGATGTGTGCTTAGCCCACTGCTCTACTGTCTCTACACTCATGACTGTGTGGCTAGGAACAGCTCAAATGCCATCTGTAAATTCGCAAATGACACCACTGGTGTTGGTAAAATCTTTGATGGCAATGAGGAGGCATACAGGAGTGAGATAGATCGGCTGGTTGAGTGGCGTCACAACAACAACCTCGCACTCATTGTCAGCAAGACCAAGGAATTGATTGTGGACTTCAGGAAGGGGAAATCAGGAGAACACACACTAGTCCTCATTGAGGGGTCAGTGGTGGAAAGGGTGAGCAGCTTCAAGGTCCTGGGCTCAACATCTCCGAAAGAGGCTGCAGAGGGTTGTAGACTCAGCCAGCTCCATCACGGGCACAACCCTCTCCACAATCGAGGACATCTTCAAGATGCCGTCAACTTCAAGAAGACGGCATCCATCACTAAGGACACTCATCATCCAGGACATGCCCTCTTCTCGTTACTACCATCAGGGAGGAGGTACAGGGGACTGAAGACCCAAACACAATGATTCAGGAACAGATTCTTCCCCTCTGCCATCAGATTTCTGAATGGTCCATGAACCCATGAACATGACTTCATTATTCTATTTTTGCTCTAGCTATTTATTTTTGTAATTTATGGATTTTTATGTCTTTGCACTGTACTGCTGCCGCAAAACAACAAATTTCACGTCATATATCAGTGATAGTAAATCTGATCCTGATACTGATTCTGATTCTGGAAATGAAAAGTCAATGAAAACAAAAAATTATTTGCAGATGTTGAAATCTCCAATGATATTCCAAAACGAGACATATATTCTCCCATCAGCTTTTCAGAATTACAAAGGGATCGCTTCCTTTGCAACTCCCTGATCTGCTCTTCTGTCTCTGTCTACTACTCCCTGTTGTATGGCACTTTCACACAAAACTGCAGGAGATGTAACACCTGTCCTTTCACCTCTTTCCTTCCCACCTCCAGGGGCCAAACATCTTTCCTAGTAAGGCTGCAATTCATTTGCACTTTGTCCAATCAAGTGAACTGCAATTGGTGTTCACAATGTAGCCTCCTCTACAATGGAGAAACCAAATACCAATTGGGTGGTGGCTTCCAGGAGTACTTATGCCTAGTCCACATGGGTAAGTGAGCCTGAGCTTTCGGTTGCCTGCCATTTTAGTTCACCATTCCACTCTCTGTCTGTGATCTCCTTTACTATTACAATGAAGCCCGATGCAAGCTTGAGCAACAACAACACATCATCTTTCTTCTGGGCATGTTGCAGCCTGCAGACTCAGTATCAAATTCTCCAACTTTTGATGACTGACTCTTTCTTTCTGCTTGTGTCAGGACTGGTCACTTGTGCCTGCCACCCTTCTTGACCTTTTTCTTTCATTTGTATATTCCGGCCTGCTGAGCACTTCTGATGAAGGCTCTCAGACCTGAAGCATTAACTGTTTCTCTTTCCACAGATGCTTCCTGACCTGCTGAGTTTGTCCATCATTTTCTGTCTTTATAATGGAAAGTCAAAGCTGGGCTGGAGGGCAAGAGAGAGATAGATGAGACTTATTTAGGCCTGCCCTTCTTTGAATTATTTGTTACATTTGCTTAACCCAGAATGGCGGTAACATTGATAAAGTAACTTTTTCTCACGTGTTGGAAATAATGCAGAGAAATAGCGTTTACATCTATGTTTTTCCACATTATTCAATAACTGATGATTACATTAATTTATAAAATGATCAACACTTCAAAATTCAGATTACATTGTACCCAAAGGCGCATGACATAAGCGGGTAGCGCGCGAGCAATTTAAAAAGAGAAAAGAAACAAGTTGCCGGTTTCGTTTCAGGTCGTCTCGGCGAACTTCATACTTCGGAGCAGCTAAGTGTTTTTTCTCTCTAATCGGGAATAGTGGGGCAAGACTGCGCAGTCGTGTGATGTAAGCAGGTAGCGTGCGAGCAGTTAAAAAGAAGACTGCCATAACCTGTGGGCAACGTTGGAGCGAGCAGCTGAGTGAGAGGTAGCAGAGTGATTGGGCTTTGGCTCAACAGGCTTAGGCGGTAACGGGGCGAGGCAAGGTAGGTGATTTGAGGAAAGGAAGTGGTGTGAGTGCGGTTTTCTGTGCTCAGTGTCAGATGTAGGAGGTCCTGGAGTCTCCAGGAGGTGTAGCTCGATGACCTTCGTCTGGTCAGAGAGGAGGTGATAGAAAGGAGTTATAGGCAGGTGGTCACACCGGGGCCATGGGAGACAGGAAAGTGGGTCAATGACAGGAGGGGGAAGGGGAAGGGTCAGGTACTAGAGAGTACCCCTGTGGCTGTACCCCTTGACAATAAGTTCCCTTGCTTGAGTACTGTGGGGGAGACAGCCTACCTGGGGGAAGCAACAGTGGCAGTGCCTCTGGCACAGAGTCTGGCCCTGTGGCTCAGAAGGGTAGGGAAGGAGAGAGGAGGGCAGTAGTGATAGGGGACTCTGTGATAGTTAGGGGGATAGACAGGCGATTCTGCGGACACAGGAAGGAAACTCGGATGGTAGTTTGCCTCCCAGGTGCCAGGGTCCGGGATGTTTCAGATCATGTCCAAGGTGTCCTGCAGAGGGAGGGAGAACAGCCAGAGGTCGTGGTACATATTGGTACCAATGACATAGGTAGGAAAAGGGATGAGGTCCTGAAAAAAGACTATAGGGAGCTAGGAAGGAAGTTGAGAAGCAGGACCACAAAGGTAGTAATTTCAGGATTACTGCCTGTGCCATGTGATAGTGGGTAGAGGAATAGAATGAGGAGGAGGTTAAATGTGGAGCTGAGGGTTGGAGTAAGGGGCAGGGATTCAGATTTCTGGATCATTGGGGCCTCTTTTGGGGCAGGTATGACCTGTACAAAAAGGACAGGTTGCACTTGAATCCCAGGGGGACCAATATCCTGGCGGGGAGGTTTGCTAAGGCTACTGGGGAGAGTTTAAACTAGAATTGTTGGGTGTGGGATCCGAACTGGAGAAACTAGGGAAGACGTGTTTGGCTCTCAAATAGAGAAAGCTTGTAGACAGTACGAGAGGGAGGATAGGCAGGTGATAGAGAAGGGACGTGCTCAAACCGACGGTTTGAGATGTGTCTATTTTAACGCAAGGAGTATTGTGAACAAGGCGGATGAGCTTAGAGCCTGGATAAATACTTGGAGCTACGATGTGGTGGCCATTACAGAGACTTGGATGGCTCAGGGACAGGAATGGTTACTTCAAGTGCCCAGTTTTAGATGTTTCAGAAAGGACAGGGAAGGAGGCAAAAGAGGTGGGGGAGTGGCACTGTTGATCAGAAATAGTGTTGCGGCTGCAGAAAAGGTGGATGTCATGGAGGGATTGTCTACGGAGTCTCTGTGGGTGGAGGTTAGGAACAGGAAGGGGTCAATAACTTTACTGGGTGTTTTTTTTATAGGGTGCCCAATAGTAACAGGGATGTTGAGTAGAAGATAGGGAAGCAGATCCTAGAAAGGCGTGATAATAACAGAGCTGTTGTGATGGGAGATTTTAACTTCCCAAATATCGATTGGCATCTCCATACAGTGAGGGGTGTAGATAGGGTGGAGTTTGTTAAGTGTGTTCAGGAAGGATTCTTGACACAATATGTAGATAAGCCTACAAGAGGAGAGGCTGTGCTTGATTTGGTATTGGGAAATGAACCTGGTCAGGTGTTAGATCTCTCAGTCGGACAGTATTTTGGAGATAGTGATCATAATTCTATCTCCTTTAAAATAGCATTGGAGAGAGATAGGAACAGACAGACTAGAAAGGTGTCTAGTTGGAGTAAAGGGAATTATGAGGCTCTCAGGCAGGAAACTGGAAGCTTAAATTGGGAACAGATGTTCTCAGGGAAAAGTACAGAAGAAATGTGGCAAATATTCAGGGGATATTTGTGTGGAGTCCTGCATAGGCATGTTCCATTGAGACAGGGAGGTTACGATAGGATACAGGAACAGTGGTGTACAAAGGCTGTGATAAGTCTAGTCAAAAGGAAAAGAAAGCTTACAAAAGGTTCAGAGAGCTAGGTAATGTTTTAGACCTGAAAGAGTATAAGGCTAACAGGAAGGAGTTTAAGAAGGAAATTAGCAGAGCCAGTAGGGGCCAAGAGAAGGCCTTGGCGGGCAGGATTAAGGAAAACCCCAAGGCGTACTACAAGTATGTGAAGAGCAAGAGGTAAGACAAGAAAGAATAGGACCTATCAAGTGCAACAGTGGGAAAGTGTGTATGGATCTGGAAGAAATAGCAGAGGTACTTAATGAATACTTTACATCAGTATTCACTACGGAAAAAGATCTTGGTGATTGTAGTGAGGACTTGCAGCAGGCTGAAAAGCTTGAGCATGTAGATATGAAGAAAGTGGAGGTGCTGGAACCTTTGGAAAGCATTAAGTTGGATAAGTTGCCGGGACCGGATGAGATGTACCCCAGGCTACTGTGGAAGGTGAGAGAGGAGATTGCGGAGCCTCTGACGATGATCTTTGCATCATCAATGGAGACGGGAGAAGTTCCAGAGGATTGGAGGTTGTGGATGTTGTTCCCTTATTCAAGAAAGGGAGTAGGGATAGCCCAGGAAATTATAGACCGGTGAGTCTTACCTCAGTGGTCGGTAAGCTGATGGAGAAGATCCTGAGAGGCGGGATTTATGAACATTTGGAGAAGTATAATATGATTAGGAATAGTCAGCATGGCTTTGTCAAGGGAAGGTCCTGCCTTATGAGCCTGATTGAATTTCTTGAGGAGTTTTTTAAACACCGATGAAGGGAGAGTAGTAGATGTAGTGTATATGGATTTCAGCAAGGCATTTGATAAGGTACCCCATGCAAGGCTTATTGAGAAAGTAAGGAGGCATAGGATCCAAGGGGACATTGCTTTGAGGATCCAGAACTGGCTGGCCTGCAGAAGGCAAAGAGTGGTTGTTGAAGGGTCATATTCTGCATGGAGGTTGGTGACCAGTGATGTACCTCAGGGATCTGTTCTGGGACCCTTACTCTTTGTGGTTTTTATAAACGACCTGGATGAGGAAGTGGAGGTATGGCTTAGTAAGTTTGCAGATGATACAAAGGTTGCAGGTGTTGTGGATAGTATGGAGGGCTGTCAGAGGTTACAGCAGGACATAGATAGGATGCAAAACTGGGCTGAGGAGTGGCAGATGCAGTTCAACCCAGATAAGTGTGAAGTGGTTCATTTTGGTAGGTCAAATATGATGGCAGAGTATAGTATTAATAGTAGGACTCTTGGCAGTGTGGAGGATCAGAGGGATCTTGGGTCCGAGTCCATAGGATGCTCAAAGCAGCTGTACAGGTTGACTCTGTGGTAAGAAGACATATGCTATATTGTCCTTCATCAATCGTGGCGTTGAATTTAGGAGCCGAGAGGTAATGTTGCAGCTATATAGGACCCTGGTCAGATCCTACTTGGAGTACTGTGCTCAGTTCTGGTCACCTCACTATAGGAAGGATGTGGAAGCCATAAAAAGGGTGCAGAGGAGATCTACAAGGATGCTGCCTGGATTGGGGAGCATGTCTTATGAAAACAGGTTGAGGGAACTCTGCCTTTCCTCCTTGGAACGACGGAGGATGAGGGGGGACCTGATAGAGGTGGATGAGATGATGAGAGGCATTGATCGTGTAGATAGTCAGAGGTTTTATCCCATGGCTGAAATGGTTGGCACAAGAGGACATAGGTTTAAGGTGCTGGGGAGTAGGTACAGAGGAGATGTCAGGGGTAAGTTTTTTACTCAGAGAGTGGTGAGTGCGTGGAATGGGCTCCCGGCAACGGTGGTGGAGGTGGATACGGTAGGGTCTTTTAAGAGACTTTTGAATAGGTACATGGAGCTGAGAAAAATAGAGGGCTATAGGTAAGCCTAGTAATTTCTAAGGTAGGGATATGTTCGGCACAGCTTTGTGGGCCGAAGGGCCTGAATTGTGCTGTAGGTTTTCTATGTTTCTATTGTACCCATCTCACATGCGTAAAGTGTGTTAATTTCAGGAATTGCTCTTTAATACCCAAAGATGCCTGAAAAAAAACCACTGGAGTCATATCATCCAGTCCGGATGAAGGTATCGACCCAAACCATTGACATCCATTTCCCTTCATAGATGCTGTCTGACCCACTGAGTTCCTCCAACAGTTTGTTTTTTTTTTGCTCTAGATTCCAGCATCTGCAGTCTCTTGTGTTTCTGCAGTCATATGGCCTTGGCAAATGCCTAAAACAGAAACTGAACCTTTTTAAAAACTGGATATTGTGGATCAGAACAGCTGACTGGCCTACTCCACTCAGGGCCCAAGGAATATCACCAACAACAGGTAGTCTATTCTGTAGTGTAAGTTGTGTATAATTTATGTTAATTTAAGGTTATGTCATTTATGTCTGTCATGTTTTTAATGTACTCTGCTGTTACTGCTGCAAAAAGCTAATTTTCACAGCATTTATATCCAGGGTATATATGTCCATGACAATAAACTTGAACTTGAGATTTAAAACTGCATATGTTTAAATATTGCTGTTGAGTCAAGAGAAGCCAGAGTACTGAATGTCTCTGCTTTCCAGCAATTATGAAATCTGGTTTTGGGGAAGCCACAGGTACTGGACGACACTGACTGTGTCTAATTTTTACACATTATGACATAGAATTTCCCAGCGATTCTGATCAACACCCATTATAAAATTGCTGGAAATGATTAAAATGGATACAAATTCTACTGACATCAGAAACACCAGAATGTCAGGATTGAGATGAGGAGAAACTTCAATGGCAATAGATTTTTAGATATTAAGGGAATCAAGGAAAGTGTGACTGAGGTAAAAGATGAATCATGATCTTATTGAAAATTGGAACAGGCACAAGCTGTACTTCTGCTTCTATTTCTTATGTTCCTTTATTCTTATCGTCCTGAATGAACCTTCAGTGGTTTTTTAATTTATACAGCACGGTAACAGGTCCTTCCAGCCTAACGAACCCCAGCCACCCTTTTACACTTATGTTAACCTACTAACCCGTATGTCTTTGGAATGTGGGAGGAAACTGGAGCACCCTGACGAAACCCACACAGTCACATGGACAACATACAAACTCCTTACAGACAGTGACGGGAATTGAACCCCGATCGCTGGCGCCGTAATAGTGTTACGCTAACTGCTACGCATGTGCCGTTTAGTCTTTGACATTGAGGAGATATGACATAAGTTGAATTCTCCTGTAATTGGAGATGTCCCACTTTCTCATTTTAAAAAAACATAAAGTATCTCTGAATATTGGTTTGCTGAATGAGATATAGCAGACCAAGTGACTGAAGAATGGAGACAGGTCTCACGTGTGGAAAGTGGACGTCTCAAAAAGAAGTCTCTGCAGCAGAGCTGAACTCCAGTTGCCTTGGTCACCCCTTGCCACTGCATCAAGTCCTTGCCCTGTGAAGCCTATGTGATAGCTGGTTTACAACAGCTACTTCATTTTAGAAAAATAGCAGTGATCTCCCATCACCCTCACCCTCCTCTTTCCAACAGCTTTGGAGAAATGGACAATGCAAAATTGGTTCCTTTGACAATGGAGAAATACCGTCATTGCTGTATATGTGAAATCCTCCATATCCTTTAGCAGACTAGAAAAATCAATGTCAGAGTACTCTCCTGGACCAGTGCCTGTCAGGTCCTTTGGCCCAACGAGTCCATGCTGACCATCAAGCATCCATTTAAACTAATCCTACACTATTACCATTAACTCTCTCCAGATGCCCCTCAACTTCCCCCAGATTCTACCACTCACCTACTGTGTTGAGGAGGGTCGTAGCTGTCACGTGACAGCACTGCCCATTACCTGGTTGAAAGACACACCACTGTCAATCAAGGTCTGGCTCCACCCTACTCATCAGTGCACACCTGACCATTGGCCCCTTTGAGGCCTTTGTACTTGACCTCAGGTCATTGGTCTTTTAGTGATCGATTAGCCCCTGTTAGCATCGGGCCATTGGCCTTTTTGAACTACCTGGGCTGGACCTCCCCCACCCCTCCAGCACTATAAAGAGTGTCACATGTGCCCAGTTTGCTCTTTTTGATTGCTCTGAGGAACCGTGGAACGGCGCTGGAGAGACCATTGGTAAGGTGCGCACTTCAGTAGGGTTAGGAGTGTTCCAAGTGCCTGCTCTGAAGTCAAGGGGTGGTGGGTATCATATTGTTTTTCCTTGATTGTTTGTACCCAGTTTGTTGTGTGTGTGAGTGTGTGTGTGTTTGTGTATTTTACCCTTGTTGCGATTTTCCCATGCTCGCTATAACCGGTATGTGTGTGTGTGTGTTTGTTTCCCCATTACCTTTTCCCCGCGTTTTTTTTTGTAAATAAATCATTTATCTCTAAGACTGTGTTCAGAGTCCTTGTCCTTCGAGACCTCAAGTCTGTTTCACAACACCTACACATGAGGAACAATTTACAGTGGCCAAATAACCTACCAATCTGCACACCTTTGGGATATGGGGGGAAACTGGAGCAGCCAGGGGAAATCTACATGGTCACAGGGAGAATGTGCAAACTCTAGCCACAACATTCAGGTCAGGATTGAACCCTGGACTACCAGCCATGACACTGTGCTGTCCTGATGTTATCAAAGTTCTAAAGTAACAATGTTCCTTGGAATTTCAGGAGCCCAATAAAATTAAATAAATTATCTCGGAGGCAAAGAAGTCATATGCACAATATACTCAATAATTTCACCAGCAATGAAGGTTAAACTCAAGGTGAAATCATGAAAGTATAGCGGCTGCTACAGCGATGTAAAAATAAAGACGTGAGCCTGTGAACTGTTGAACAAGACTGATTTATTTTCGCGTCTTCCGCGGGCCCTTTAAGGAGCGCGTTTCCTGCCCTCTGAACTCGGAAACGATGTATGCGCTACGTCATCAACTTTTCACATGCTCAGGTTCTCCCCCATCGCTCGGGGAAGATGAAGGCCCAGTGCCATCTTGGGCCTCGCCGTTGTGACGACGCGCGCCCCAACCGCCGAGCTGGTTCGCCTGCTTGGACGGTGAGTTGCTACACAAACCTTCCCCCCCCCCCCACCGAACCAACGATACCGTCCCCAAAGTTCATTGGCTGAGCTAGCTGTTGATTGGGTGGTCGGCCTCTGCATCGCGGTGTCGGGACCTCAACCGGTTGTTGTAGGTCTAAATGGGCCAGTTTGAGGCGGTCCGTTGTGAAGACTTCTTCCTTGCCCCCAATGTCTAAAATAAAGGTGAACCCATTATTTCTGACGATCCGGAACGGCCCCTCGTATGGTCGTTGTAATGGTGCCCGCGGTGTGCCCCTGCGAACGAAAACGAACTTACAGTCTCGGAGTTCCTTAGGCACACATGATGGGGACTGACCATGTCGCAAAGTGGGAATCGGTTCCAGGCTGCTGAGCTTCTCGCGCAGTCTTCCCAGGACCGCCGCAGGTTGTTCCTCTGGCCCCCAAGGGGCATGTATGAACTCCCCTGGGGTGACCAGGGGTGCACCGTACACAAGTTCAGCTGACGAAGCATGGAGATCCTCCTTGGGGGCAGTGTATATGCTGAGCAGGACCCAAGGCAGTTCGTCGACCCAGTTAGGACCTGTGAAGCGGGCCATCAGGGCTGATTTTAGCTGGCGGTGGAAAGGCTCTACCAACCCGTTTGACTGAGGGTGGTAGGCCATGGTGGTGTGCAGCTGTGTTCCTAGCATGTTCGCCTATGCAGACCACAGGCTGGAGGTAAATTGAGCGCCTCTGTCCGAAATGATGTGGGCCGGAACACCAAAACGCGAGACCCAAGTTGTGAGCAGTGCCTGGGCGCAGGAATCAGTTATGATGTCTGAGAGGAGGGTTGCCTCTGGCCACCTCATGAAACAGTCCACGATGGTAAGGAGGTACCACACCCCTCTTGAAACAGCCAGGGGACCGACGAGGTCAACGTGAATGTGGTCGAACCTTCTACAGGTAGGCTCGAAGTGGTGCGGTGGGACCTTGGTGTGTCATTGGATTTTTGATGTCTGGCAGTGTGGACAAGTCTTGGCCCATTCACTGACCTGCTTGCGCAGGCTGTGCCAAACGAACTTGCTAGCGACTAGTCGGACAGTCGATCTGATGGACGGGTGTGCCAACCTGTGTACCAAGTCGAAAATGCGTTTCCACCAGGCTGCAGGAACTATGGGGTGGGGCTGACCTGTTGCAATGTCGCACAGGAGGGTCCTTTGATCTGGGCCGACTACGAAATCTTAGAGCTGCAGGCCTGAAACTGCGGTTCTGTAGCTGGGCAGCTCGTCATCGGCCTGCTGTGCGTCAGCCAGGGCCGCATTGTCTACACCCAGGGACAGGCTGTGGATGGTCAGTCTGGAGGGTGCGTCAGCAACAACATTGTCCTTTCCGGAGACATGTTGGATACCTGTTGTGAAGTCAGAGATGTAGGACAAATGTCGCTGCTGGCAGGCCGACCAGGGATCGGAGACCTTGGAGAAGGCAAAAGATAATGGCTTGTGATCAGTGAAAGTGGTGAAAGGTCTGCCTTCTAAAAAGTACCGAAAATGTCTGATCGCCAGGTACAGCGTTAGTAGTTCTCGATCAAAGGCACTGTATTTAAGTTCGGGTGGTCTAAGGTGCCTGCTGAAAAACGCCAAGGGTTGCCAACGGCCTTCAATTAGTTGTTCTAGTACCCCGCCGACCGTAGTGCTGGATGCGTCCACCGTGAGGGTGGTTGGGACGTCTGTCCTGGGGTGTACCAGCATCGCGGCATCTACTAGGGCTTGTTTGGCCTTAACGAAGGCAGCCGCGGCCTCGTCGTTCCAGGCGATGTCTTTGCCCTTGCCAGCCATCGGTGAGAACAAAGGGTGCATGATACGGGCTGCTGCAGGGATGAAACGATGGTAAAAGTTGACCATCCCAATGAACTCCTGCAGGCCTCTGACGGTGTTGGGACGGGCAAAATGGCGGATGGTGTCTACCTTGGTGGGTAGGGGTGCTGCTCCCTCGCTGGTGATTCTGTGGCCGAGAAAATTGATAGAGTTGAGTCCGAATTGGCATTTGGCTGGGTTGATAGTGAGGCCGAGATCACTGAGGCGGGAGTACAGTTGGCGGAGGTGGGAAAGGTGTTCTTGGTGGTTACGGCTGGCGATCAGAATGTCATCTAAATAAATGAACACGAAGTCCAGGTCGCGGCCTACCATGTCCATCAGCTGCTGGAAGGTCTGTGCGGCATTCTTAAGGTCGAACGGCATCCGAAGGAATTCGAAAAGGCCGAACGGAGTGATGATCGCAGTTTTGGGGACATCGTCAGGACGGACTGGGATTTGGTGGTATCCCTGGACGAGGTCCACCTTGGAGAAGATGTGGGTCCCGTGTAGATTTGCCGCAAAGTCCTGGATATGAGGGACGGGGTAGCAGTCTGGGGTGGTGGCGTTGTTTAGCCTGCGGTAGTCGCCACAGGGCCTCCACCCGCCGGTGGCTTTGGGGACCATGTGCAGGGGGGAAGCCCAGGGGCTGTCTGACCTGCAAATGATCCCTAACTCCTCCATGCGGTGGAACTCCTCCTTTGCCAGGCAGAGCTTGTCGGGAGGGAGTTGTCGTGCTCGAACATGAAGGGGTGGCTCTGTTGTGGTGATGTGGTGCCACACCCCATGTTTGGGCATCGAACTCGTGAATTGAGGTGCCAGAAGCGATGGGAACTCAGCTAGGAGCTTGGTGAACCCATTGCCAGACAGGGAAACAGAGTCCAGGCGCGGGGCTGGTAGGCTGGCTTCTCCCAGAGAGTAGATCAACTAACAGGTTGTGGGCCCAGAGGAAATCGGCTCCCAGGAGCGGCTGGGCGACGGCGGCAAGGGTAAAGTTCCAGGTAAAATGGCTGTCGTCGAATTGTAATTGGATTGTACGGGTGCCGGAAGTCCGTATCGTCGTGCTGTTTGCAGATTTGAGGGCGGGTCCCTGTTGCCTGCTGAGAGTGTCACGGCCGGTCGGGGGCAAAACACTGACCTCTGCTCCCGTATCGACGAGGAAGCGACGGCCAGATTTCTTGTCCCAAACGAATAGGAGTCTGTGTTGGTGGCCAGCCGCCGTAGCCATCAGCGGCAGCTGGCCCTGGTGTTTCCCAGAAACTTGCAGGGTGGGCGGCATCGACGGGCCTCCCCGCCCCACCTCTGATGGTAGAAACACAGCTGGTCGTCAGTGTCGTCGTCTGTGTCTTTGGGGTGTGGTCGCTCGGCTGCTGGGACTGGTTTAGGTAGGCTTTGGGTGCGCAGTCTGGCGATTTGGCTGATGGACGAACCGCTCTCGCGTTTGGCCTTCCACAGGATATCAGCCCGGGTGGCTACCTCACATGGGTTGCTGAAGTCGGCCTCGGCCAGCAACAGGTGAATGTCGTCGGGCAGCTGCTCGAGGAAGGCCTGCTCGAATATCAGGCATGGCTTGTGTCCCTCAGCCAAGGCCAGCATCTCGTTGATTAGGGCCGGTGCAGATCTGTCTCCCAGGCTGTTGAGGAGAAGCAGGCGGGTGGTGCGCTCGCGACAGGAGAGGTTGAAGGTCCAAAGGAGAAGGGCCTTGAAGGCCAGGTATTCATCTTCCTCCGGATGAGATTGGATGAAGTCTCTGACCTGGGTGGCTGTCTCCTGGTCCAGGGAGCTGACCACGTGGTAGTACTTAGTGGAGTCGGAGGTGATCTGCCGTAGTTGAAACTGAGCTTCAGCCTGGTCGGAAGACATGCGGGGCCGAAGTGTCCAAAAGGTGGGAGGCTTGAGTACCACTGCATTGGCTGCTGCGTTGTCGGTCATTGAGTGGGTCCAAAATCCATTTGGACTGCCCGGGTCACCAATGTAGCGGCTGCAACCATGATGCGAAAATAAAGACGTGAGCCTGTGAACTGTTGAACAAGACTGATTTATTTTCGCGCCTTCCACGGGCCCTTTAAGGAGCGCGGTTCCCGCCCTCCAAACTCGGAAATGACGTACGCGCTACGTCATCAACTTTTCGTGCGTGCAGTTTCTCCCCTGTCACTTGGGGAAGACAAAGGCCCAGCACCATCTTGGGCCTTGCCGTTGCGACGACTCACGCCCCGACCGCCGAGCCCGTTCGCCTGCTCGGACGGTGAGTCGCTACAAAAGCTCTTTTCCTGAAAACATTAAGCTGGGTTTTAAAAAATGCAAGTCATGAATGTGACCTTTTCAAAAAGTGACTGTTTAAATAACTGCTTTTCATCTGGAAAGAGAGACTACTCAGTATTCATCCAACAGTTACTACTTCTGCCAGAGTGAAAATCTATATAAAATCAAGCTCCACGTAGTGCTTGCAAAGTGCCAATGTAAGTGCAATTTTCAAAAAGCTAAACACCTATTTCTTTGTTGTAAAAATGTAATTTTTCAGTTCCACTAAAACAGCTGAGTTAAAGGCAAATTTTTAACTTCCAAATTCTAAATATTTAAGTTAGACTGCAAACTTCCTATCTTTCAATATGAATGTAAGAACTAGAAACAACCTCTTAAGCCTGATCGAGCATTTAATATCATGCAGGATCCTCTACCTCATCAATATTCCTGTACCTGTGATTTCTGGATCTCTTCATCTCTACTTCCTCCTCTTGGACACCTCTTCCTGGCCTTTTGCCCACTCTGGATCTCTTCACCTCTACACCATGACACCGAGCTCTTCTTCCGCCACCTCCGTCTCCGGGACTACTTCTTTGGCAAGGATTCCCCTCCCCCCCCCCACTGATGACTCCTTCTCCCGCCTTAAGTCCTCTTCCTCCTCTTGGACACCCCATCCTGGCCTTCTGCCCACTCTGGATCTCTTCATCTCTAACCTAATTGCTCCAGATTTCTGCATCTGCAGAATTTCTTGTTGTCTCTGTGATTTCTTTAGTGTTCGAAAATCTATGTACGTTGGCTTTAAATATGTTCAATGACAGCATTCACAGCCCTCTGAGGTAGAGAATTCCCAAGACTTACACCCTCTGAGTGAAGAAATTTCTTATCATCTCATTCGTAAATAGCAGGTGCCTTTTCCTGAGACGTTGCCCATTAGTCCTCCTGCCAAAGCAAACAGCTTTACAACATTCATCCTGTCAATCCCTTTCATAATCTTAGGTGTTTCAATGAAATCAGTTCTTACTCTTTGAAACTTCATGAGGCAACCCTACTCAATCTCTCTTCGCAGAACAACACCCTCATCCCAGGAAACATTCCACTGAGTCTGTGTTGCTCCAATGCACATCTATCCTTCCTTATGAATATTGAATCAGCACACAATACTCCGGATACTATAAACAGACTTATATTTTGTTTAATTAAGTTTTTTTTCTGTAAAGTACACATGGATAAAACAGAATGATAGTGTTCCTATTTTTTTCTTAAATTTTGAAAACCCTCAAAATACTGACATAAAAATTTAGGATAACTGCAAGAAAAGGTAGATTTTTTTCTGTCCTTTAAGATATTTAGTCCATTAGTAAGGAATGTGTGCATTGTTCATCAACTATTGTGCAATCAAATTGAAAATATTTCCGTAGATCTGACCTGGTAGCAGCATGTCTAAGCAATAAGAAAACTTCAAAGTAGTAAGGAAGCAGCACCATAAACACCTACTACATGCTGGGTTTATGTTTGGTTATGCAGCGTGGGTGTAATACCTAATGTTGGCTATGTTACAATGAATAATATAGCTCAGGAGCACAGACAAAATACCATGTATGATTTGCAGTGTCTGAAGCCTAGAGAGAAGGCTTACCACATTCCTCATCTGACTCGCTTTGGGTAAATTATAATGAATAAGGGAGTTTAAGCTTGCCAGGAGCAATGGTTGACATGAATCAGTTTATTCACAAACTCTGCAAGCAAAAGGTAGGCATCCAGAGTACACTGCATAAACAAGTGCTGATAAAAATCAATAAGGCCTTTGATTTTAATATTGTCAAAGCTTTTCCAAAAATTAAGGGAACATCTGAAGTGTCAACTACCTTGCCTTTTGGAATAGTGATGTGTTCTAGTTTGCTGAATAAGAATTACAGTTTGCAACAAATATAAATCATGGAATTTTATTATAATCTGAATTAGTAGTAGTATGCATATGTTGATGATACACTTTATATCATGAATTTGTCCCAGCTGATTATTAATTTATCTATTAACTCATCTCAAGTTGAAAGCATAACACTACAAATGGCTGTATTGCTTCCTGTTGAGCTATAGATTCTGTCTAAACCTTCTATGAGCTCTGAAAGAGTATCCAAAGTCTCTGTTGTCATAATTACTGTGGATTCACTGATTTCTGATGCATTAATGCACAAAACTACCAGTGATGTAAGTGCCATCTTGCTGGTCATATACCAATCCATGCTTGCCTCTAGCTACTGCTGGAGGGCATCTCATTCCGGATTGCACTGATTTCCAATGATCCAAGGATTACATAAACTAGACTTGCACTCTCCAGCATTTAGTAAACTAAATTGGATTGGTGTTCTTAAGACTTTGGATGAATTGATAGGGTAAATAAAATGATACTTTTCCATTGATAGTGAAGTCCAAAATGAAGAATTTTAAGCTTAAATTAGAGCAAGGCCATAGAACAGAAAAGTTAGAAAGCATAATGACAGGCGGAAATATGAATTTATTACCACAACGCGGTGGATTCTAGCTCATTAATTATTTTAAATCTGAGATTGATTGAATTCTGCCAGCCAAACATCTAAATGCCCATGCAGCTAAAGAAAGTGGAGGAAATTAGGAAACAGATCACTGAGTGTCTCAGTTAGTAAAGACTTAAGGGTATGAACAGCCTGCTCCTGCTCCCAAATTCCTCTGTGTGATGATTCATTCTCGGTATAATCTTGCTGCTGTATCAGGTTCAAATGTATCAAATGTAGTTTACAGAGAATTTAAGTCCATTATAGTTTAGGATTTCCTTTGCAGAATGGCCCCCCAGCATGCACCTGCTGGGTTAGACTTCATGACTTTCACTGTTACCTTTACTTATCATGACTCAATAGTGATTCTTCTTTAACATATTCCCTACTATCTTTTTTTAAGTGGGAGCAGTGCCAGATATTATCCTTGCAACATCCTTCAGCTTCTTATCCACTTTCCCCTTTGGGTACTGCTTTTTAACCCTGTTTCAAAATTAGTTCTTGAGGTATAGGCAATGCTGCTAAGTTTGCATTAATTGACCATCATTAGTTTTCCAGAGAAAGTGGCAGTAGGCCTACTTGAATATAAATCAAGATCAAATATGTATATAAAAAACTAAAATCAGCATTAATGCCTTTGAGACTCTGAACTAGAACAGGCATAAGAGATTTAGTTTGTCAGGTCTGTTGCTGTTAGATTGGGCCTGCCAGGCAGGTTGGAGAAAGCATCGGTATCACACTGTAAACTTGGCAAACTGTTTAGAAGAAACTGCTGAGATGGAAGACAGGGGAGTAATATGCTTGGAATTATGACTGTAATTTCTGAGATGCTCTTGGTATCTGGCTTATAATTAGAATTTCACCTTTCCTCTGGCATCTCTTGAATTATTTTTTCCAATAGATGTGAAGCAGAGTCTTGTCTGATCTGTGTAAATAGTTTCTGAACAATGCAATATTGATAATAGAGGTCCCCTGCCATTATCCGGCCTTGCATTACTTCTTTGAAGAAAATATTGGATGAGTGTTCTTTGGTATGCCTTTTTTTCGAATCAATACTTTCACATGTTTAAATAAAATTACATATGTGATAATGACAGAGCTACTGCAATATAATTTTCAGTAGATCAAGTAATGATTTCACAGAGAAGAAAACTGGCACTAATAGCTCTGGTATGAAATTCACAAATAATAAACATATGGTTATGTAAAACCTTATTACCTCAACTATGTATTTTCCAAATTCAATTTCTGTCTCTCATGCAGCGCACATTTATGTGAAAATGAAAAGCAATTGTTTAAATATTGAAATTAATTCTGTATATTTTAGAATAATTGGATGTCCACTGAATATTTACATTTATTAACATTTCTTTTATTATATAATTTCATCCCATGCATTTTAACGTGAAAACTAACCAAGCCTTTGATTGACAGAGATCAAAGAAATTCCAGGATCAAATCTATAGATAGATTGCATCAAAAGCAATGCTGTAACTGATTGTGTATAAAAGTGTCTGCAAAACTCAACAACTTGAATGGTAAGCTATCTTCATGCTGAGGCAGATTTGATTTCATTACCATTTTCATGCAACTGTTGTACCTCACCTCTATTCACAAAGGGCAGGGGCTCAGTATTATTGGATAGCCTGGACTGTGTCAATTACTAATCCCTAGACCAATTAAACTTTGACACCACCTGCATGCAATTTAGCATTGCTTTGAGACTTTCAACAAAGTATAAATTGGAATTAAAACTATTCTGCATCAAGAAGATTAATTTCCTCCAGTAGTGCTTTGCTCAGGTCACAACAGAGAAAATGATATCCTCTGGTATCATTCTTCAAGGAAGCACGGAGGCTAAATTGGAACAGCTCCAAAAACAGCACAGGACTACAATGTGAAATTAACCCAAACCTACTGTTCTGATGCAAGGATAATATCACCTTCATGTCAATTTACATGATTGCCACTTGCAACCAGGGTGGACCATCTCTATTTATTGGCTTATTACTTCAGCAAGGGTCCCAGACTTTGTGATTGGTGAATATCTATTAAGGCGAGCTGACATTAGTTAAAATCATCCTTTACCTCTTGAAGGGTAGAGGTGTAGCAGCTGTGTCACACTTTGGAACCCATTCTGTCCTGGGAGACATTTAAAAATGGTATAACATGGGAATGAGTAGGTCCCGTGGTTCAAGTAAAATCTTGGCACAGGAGTTGGTGAGGAGGAGGAGGAGAGCTGTCTTGTTCTGGCATTTGGTTGGGAAACCCTCAAGATCTGCATTATAAGGGTGGTAGGAGAAGGTAACTACATCAATCTACGCGAGGTCAAACCCTAAGGACCTGGCTGTAGTGCTGCAAGAATAGCACCATCTGTGCAGTCAGTGAATGCATCAACAAATAGCATATTCCATTTACTAAACCTCTTGCTTCAGACAGGCCTCAATGTCCCATACAATCACTGCTCAATTATCAACAATTACTATTATTCAGGATATATACAAAACATAACATAGAGTACTTACCAGGGAGGGAGTGCAGTGAAGGCTCACTAGACTGGTTTCAGGGATGGCAGGTTTGCTGTGTGAGAAGATAATGAGCAGACTGGACCTATAGTCTCTCAAATTTAGAACAATGAGAGGAGAACTCATCAAAACGTACAAAATTCCTCAAGGGTTTAACAGGTTGGTTGTAGGGAGGGTGTTTCAGGAGGACCAGGGTCAAGTTTCAGAATATGGGGTAAGTTGTTTTGGACCAACATGAGAAGAAATTTATTCTTTGGAATTCTCTACCATGCCCTCCACCATTTCAATGACTTTCAGTTCCCTGGCCCTGACCGCCTCATTTTCACCATGGATATCCAGTTCCTGTACACATCCATCCCCCGTCAGGAAGGCCTCAAAGCTCTGCACTTCTTTATTCATAAAGACCCAACCAGTCCCCCTCCACCACCACCCTCCTCCGCCTGGCAGAACTGGTGCTCACCCTTAAAAACTTCTCTTCTGGCTCCTCCCACTTTCTCCATACCTAAGGTGTAACCATGGGCACTTGCATGGGCCCCAGCCTTTTCGTTGGCTATGTGGAACAATCCACGTTCCAAGCCTACACCGGAAGTGCTCCCCAACTCTTCCTTCGCTACATTGACGACTGCATTGGGGCTGCTTCCTGTAGCCACGCAGAGCTCATCAATTTCATCAACTTTGCCTCCAACTTCCACCCTGCTTTCAAATTTATTTGGTCCCTCTCCGACACCTCTCTCCCCTTTCTTGATCTCTCTGTCTCCATCTCTGGAGACAGATTATCCACCGACATATTTTACAAACCCACTGACTCCCAGAGTTACCTTGATGACACCCCTTCCCGCCCTGTCACTTGTAGGGATGCCATCCCCTTCTCTCAGTTTCTCCGTCTCCACCACATCTGTTCTCATGATGAGGCTTTCCATTCCAAGACATCTGAGATGTCCTCTTTTTTCAGAAAATTGGGTTTCCCCTCCACTGCTATCGATGCAACCCTCACCCATATCTCCTCCATTTTCCACTCATCTGCCCTCACCCCATTCCCCCCCACTGACATAACAGGGACAGGGTTCCCCTTGTCCTCACCTACCACCCCACGAGCCTCCATATCCAACATATCATTCTCTGCAACTTCTGCCATCTCCAATGGAATCCCACACCAGGCTCATCTTCCCACCCCTCTCTGTTTTCCGCAGGATTGCTCTCTCTGCGACTTCCTTGTCCACTCATCCCTCCCCACCAATCCCCCTCCAGGCACTTATCCCTGCAACCGTGCTGAGTGTTACACCTGCCCCTACACTTCCTCCCTCACCACCATTCAGGGCCCTAGACAGTCCCTCCAGGTGAGGCAACACCTTATCTATGAACCTGAGGGTGTCATTTATTGCATGAGGTACGCCCGGTGCAGCCTCCTCTACATTGGTGAGACCCGATGCAGATTGGGGGATCATTTCATCAAGCACCTTCGATCCATCTGCCAGGATTTCCAGGTGGTCAGCCATTTTAATTCCACTTCTCATTCCCACACCGACACATCTGTCCATGGCATCCTCTACTGCCAAGTTGAGGCTAGACGCAGATAGAGGAACAACACCTCATACTCCGTCTTGGTAATCTCCAACCTGGTGACATCAACATTGATTTCTCTAACTTCCAGTGACCACTCCCCCCCTTGTTTTTCCTCACTTCCCCTTTTGGTTTTCCCTTATCTATCTGGCCCCGTTACCCCTTCTATTTCCCCTCCCCCATTCTCATGACCTACCCATCACCCACACCTTCCTCCCTCTGGCTCTCCACCTCCTTCCCTTTATTCCATCGTCTACTATCCTCTCCTATCAGATTCCATCTTGTTCAGCCCTTTGTCACTTCCACCTATCACCTCACAGCTTCTCACATTATTCCCACTCCCCTCCCCCCACCTACCTACCTTCCCCCTCACCTGGATTCACCTATCACCTGCCAGATTGTGCTCCTCCCCCTCCCCCCACCCTTCTGCCCTCTTCCTTTCCAGTCCTGATGAAGGGTCTTGGCCGGAAACATCAACTGTCTATTTCCCACCATAGATGCTGCCTGACCTGCTGAGATCCTCCAGCATTTTGTGTGTGTTGCCCCAGATTTCCAGCATCTGCAGAATCTCTTGTGTGTTCCGATACATTGACAGTCCATTTCCCTCTACAGTTGCTGCCTGACCTGCTGAGTTCCTCCAGCAGCTTTGTTTTTAACTCCAGATTCCAGCATATACAGTCTCTTATGTCTCCTCCACTGCCACCCTTTGTCTCCTACAGCAAGACAATTTTATATCCAATTTGCTATCTCACACTGGATCCCATATATTTTAACCTTCTGGACCAGCCTACCATACGGAACCTTGTCAAAGGTCTTTAGCAAATGTCCAAATGCAAACTCATTTTCCGTCTTAGAAACTTGCAGCCTAACGACATGAACATTGAATTCTCCCACTTTAGGTAATCTCTCCCTACCCCACAAACCCCGACCCCACAATGCTTCTTAAATTCTTCCCTTTCCTAGCCCTTTTTTTCCTCCCTCTTCTTACCTTTGACTCATCCCCCAGTGGATCTGCTCTCCCCTTCCCCGCACCGGCCTGTCACTATCTCTTACCTGAATCTACTTATCACTTCCCTGTGCCCAGCCTGCCTCCCCTCTTTTGTCCACCTATCACTGCTCTGCTTTTCCCTCCTATATATTGGGCTTCCCCTTTTCCTATCTTCAGTCCTGAAGAAGGGCCCTGACCCGAAACGTTGATCGTCTGCTTTTCTCCACAGATGTTGCCTGGCCTGCTGAGTTCCTCTAGCATCATCGTGTTTTTCATCTAGATTCCAGCATCTGCAGTCCTTTATTTCTCTTGCTAATGTCACATGGACAATATCTACTACCCCGCCCTCATCAACCCTCTTGGTTACCTCCTCAAAAGAGTCAGTCAAATTTGTGAGATATGATCTCCCATGAACAAAGCCAGGATGACTATCCCGAATCAGTCCTTGCCTTTCCAAGTGTGAATAAATCCTGTCCATGGCCCAAAGCATGGGGAATGTTACATCAAGAGAATGTGAGTAAAGGAATTTGATCATCTATCAGCAATAAAGTGACCCATAAAAACATCATCTGGTGTATTGCACTATAGTAAAAAGATCAAAATAGACTATATTTATTATATGTAAATTAGAATATTCATCCTAAAAAAGTAAAATCTAGATTTAAACATGGAGGGAAAAAGAAAATAAATTATGGTAAGAGCAAAGAAATAACAATATTGATCATGAAGTGTTCATAAATAATTGAAGAATGTCAAAGTTCCTGAGATGACAATTCTGGATATGGATGAGGTGAAAGCTTTAAACCTCTCAATATCTAAAAACTTCATAAATTGATCATCACTAGAAACCACTTCCCTCTGGCACAGACAATAAAACTGAACAACATAATCTCAGAAAAGTTAAATAGTGACTCGATTCCAGACTTCAAGTGATAGTACTTGTTTACCTTTTCTCTCCATGCAAATCAAAAAGATCCATTATTATCCTCACATCTGATAGTAGTATCAACCACAGCATAACCCTGTCCATTGATAGTCAGCAATTGGATTAGAGCACCTAATACAACATTCTTGTTGAAGGAGAATGTACCTGAAATATCAGAGAAGGTTTCTGATACAAGGTGCTACCTCCTACAAGATTTATCAGCACCCACACTCCTCACTGACTACTACTTTTAGAAAAGTAAGTGTTGATCTTCAAAAGCAAGGCAGTAATAAATCTGAACTGCTTAATACAACTGCACAGTGTAATTATTGGATAACTTGTCATTTTTTAAGTACTCCTTTGTAACGCCTTTGTGCAAAAGCTTTTACCAGATGTCAAGTTTCATCTCCCACCATCCAGTGTAATCGTCATGTACAGGCTTATGATTACCCCTTGACTCAATCTTTTTATGCAGGTTGGGTCTCTTTATACGTATTAAACATCTGGAGTTGCTACATTTACCAATCTGGTCATGGAAGTGAATACAAGCATATTTAAAATATTTCATTATGAGTGGGTCACCAAAGTTAGCCATTTCTTAATTATGGAATCTGCACTTCAAATCTCAGGTGTCCTAAATCTCCATCATTAGTCCTTGATCACTGCTACCATTCAATATGCAATCAAGAAAATGGAAAAAAATCCTTAACAGCATTCGTAATAATACCATCCAGCTCTTAGCATAATCTGAAAGACCTCATTCAATGTCAGAGGATAATAAAAGTTCAGAATCATGTTGGTCCTAGATATGTCCTAAACCGACTTTCTGTGTTGGTTTAAACTTGCTTTCCTGTAATTTGCTGAGCCATTCATTTAATTGTTCATCCCAATTATCATTGTACCAAGATATCTCTCGATACATGCACCATGATTTCTCTGATACATGCACCAAGATATCTATTGACCTCCCCAAGATTAATAAAATCTAATTTTTGTCAGGCTTAATTAGCCAATTTTAGTCCTTATTATAAAAGTAAGTCTTGTTCTTAAAAACCATATAAAATTCAGTAGATTTAATAATATTAATTTCCAGACCCGTTTTTCACAGATTGCTCCAAGATCTTTCATTTACAGCACATTCTTGCATATAAATTGCTAAGCAATGCCATATCATTTTCATTGGCTGAGGATGTACATTTAATTAATTTATCCTTGCAGTAGAAACTCTTACTATTCAGCAGAAACAGTGTGGTTGCATTGCAAAAAATGGTAGGGCATGACTGACCTCAGAGGGCACATTCTGAGCAGTTAGCCAGCAGCCAGCTGAATTCAAACTTATGCAATTTCTATTTTTGTGAGCTGAGACGAGTCACTATATTCCTTCAGGCATGAAAAACCAGCCCAGGCTGCTGACAAACTCTTCCACCCATCTGTTTATAAATGACACCCTATCCTAGTTAGGAACTTCCCACTGCTCAAAGGCTGACTGGGCCATCTGACATTGTATGGCCGGATCTTGCCAACTGGTTTAGGCCTGTAAATCTTGGACTAATGCCACAAAGTCCCAGCTTTTTTTAACAGCCTGGGATATATTTCACCTGAGCTTGACAATTTAAATTGTCACTAAGTATGCATATGTGTGGATAGATGGAGGTTTGTGGAGGAGGATAGAAGATTGCTAATATTGCTAATACTCCACTTATTTAGGCCAATCTTTACGCATAACAGAAATAGTGCATTGTCAACCATGCAGAAACTTGTTTCCTTAATTGTGACTATTGCAATCTGATTGACAAAGGATATTATACATCACTTTAAATGGTTCCCTCTATTTTTTGCCTCATTATGCAGAACTTTAAGTTGTTAAGCCGTACAGTTATTAACCACAATAAACCCTGCTACACAACTCATTTCCATTTCTTAAACATAAACATTTTTATCCTGTCTCTTTTTGTAACATAAAATCAAAATGGCATAATTTACAAAATTAGGCATACATGTCTCTTTTTTAAAAAAAATTGAAAAGAATTGTAGTTGAAGAGTTTAATGACTTAATTGGAGATAAATATTGCAGATGATTGCTTGTATTCCATGAAAGTTCTGTTTATTTTATATAGCACGTCTGCTATGAAGACAACAGGCGTTTGTGTAATTATTTTATTCTCAGGTCCCAGTACAACAGTAGCTTTAGATTGTCACTATAAACCATCTGAATAATGTGAGAATACTAAACATTGGCTCTGCACCAAAACATACAAAAGGTCCATATATTTATAGTGCATTGTATGATTATTTTAGGACTGAACTGGCCACTGAGTGTATACCTTCAATCAGAAAACTTCAGCTCAGAAACAAGACAGAAGTGTCTTATTTTTCTTTCAAAAATCTCAAAAGCACAGCATAATAAACTACCCAAGGCATTGTTCGATTTTTCCACAACTGGATTTCTAAATCCCACTATATTCTTCTTCCAAATAGCCTGCCACGTCAATAAATGCTAATGGTCCAAAACGCACATATACTAAATAGGAACCAGCACAAATGGTGTCAATGCAAAGTTGAACAAAAGGGCCATCATTTACCGTATCTGAGTAGCTAGCAGTTAGAATGGCAGAAGGTGACAGAGTAAAAAAAAGTCATAAATGACTATTGTCTTTTTTCTAGCTCAAATCTATTAGAAGAGAGGAAGCAATCATATTCAGAGTACCACTGGCAATCTCAGTTCAGCACCAGTTTTAATGTTTTTCTTTTGTGCTGATGAACTGCTTTGCCCATGTAGATTTAATTTAATTTTAATTTTTCATTGATACAAAAAAATTGCAATTTAACTGAATAGTGGAGTCACTGATCTAATGGCACCATATGTTTCTACAACTGCAGTGAGGTGACTTCAAAGTGGTTTCACACCTCTTTAATTTCCCACTGGTTACAGGAATCACCCTATTAAAAACAGATTAAAAAGACTCCTGGTGGTTTCTTGGACTTTTGTTAATGCTATTAAAAGCCAACAGGATAACCACTTAACTGGTATCCTGGATGCAGCCCTGTGTTTAAGTGTTCGTGCATCCATGCACATCATTCTAATTTAAAATCCTTCCCGTAATAAATGGTTCAGCCATCACTTATTGGCCATCCCTAACTTTCATCAGGTGGACTGGCTTGCTACATTGTTTCTGATTTTACTTGAGACATTACTACATAGTTATAAGTCACATATAATACAGGCTGAGTTAGAACAGCAGATTTTGTTCTTTGTTACTATTACTGACACTAGCTTTTAAATTCCTTATTAATTTTGACACCAACTAATTTGGGATGTGGGGGTTGCAAGTTACCTTTCGTTATCTTTAGTTACCTTTGAAAAGAGGGTGATGAGCTGACTTCCTATAGCAATGCAGTCCCACAGTTCTCTCAGATTATGAGTTCTACGACCTTGACACAGCCAATAAAATGTTCCCTGCAGATTGCTACACATATGTGGAGGATGTGGTTTTCCCATGCACTTGCTGCCCTTATGATATAAGTACACACTTTGAAAGGATGGATTGAATTAGACATCTTTTCCAGATGAAGGCATGAAACTATACAGAAGCCAAAGATATGAGTTGTTGTTGAACAAGGTTGTGCTAAATGGCAGCACAGAATTGACAAACTCAGAGTCTGCTGAGAAGGCAAATCTTGAAAGACCTTCACACTCAATATTCTGTTTTCATGAGCATGAAGGCAATTGATGGAAGTTTTGTTTGTTTGTCTGGTTTTGGTAAAGAGTTAGTGAACATGTATGGTTTCTGTCAAGATTGTAGATCCAAGCCTGCAAAGGCATGTTTATAATGAGAAAATACATTAATCATTGAGAGAAGGATTGATAACTTTTTGGTTATGGTTAGTCACTCAAAGTGGATCAGTGAAAGATGTTGGAATTTGTACTTCAATAAAGCGTACTTTGGAGGATGGAGATCAATAATGGTCTGACGTTTCATTCCCTTCCGCTTCAGCATTTTTAAGACAAAATGGTGTTAAGTACCTATATATTTTTTTGTATCAAAGATTCATAGAATCATAGAAATTCTGTGTTGCAGAAAGAAGCTATTCTGTGCCAGTCCAAAAAGAGCAGTCACCACTCTTCAAATATATGTCCAAGTACTTTTTAAATGTGATGAGGATTTCTGCCTCTACCACATATACAGGGGTAAACCAGATGAAAGACACATGATGCTGGAGGAACTCAGCAGGGCAGGCAGCATCCGTGGAGAAAAAACAGGTGGTCAATGTTCCGGGTCAGGGCCCTTCTTCAGGACTGAAGATAGGAAAAGGGGAAGTCCAATGTATAGGAGGGAAAAGCAGAGCAGTGATAGGTGGACAAAAGAGGGGAGGCGGGGTGGACACAGGGAGGTGATAAGTAGATGCAGGTAAGAGATAGTGATAGGCAGGTGCGGGGGAGGAGGGGAGAGCAGATCCACTGGGGGATGGGTCAAAGGTAAGAAGAGAAAGGAAAAAAAGGGCTAGGAAAGGGAAGAAGAGAAGAAGCATGATGGGGCTGGGGTTGTGTTGAAGTGGGTGGGGATTACCTAAAGTGGGAGAATTCAATATTTATGCTGTTAGGCTGCAAGGTTCCAAGGCCGAAAAGGAGGCGCTGTTCCTCCAGTTTGCGCTTGGAATTCTCCTGGCAGTGGAAGAGGCCGAGGACTGTCATATCAGTGATAGTGTGGGAGAGGGAGTTGAAGTGACCGGCAACAGGAAGATGCAGGTCACGGTTACGGGCAGAGCGCAGGTCTTCTGCGAAACGGTTACCTCGTCTGCGTTTGGCCTCACCAAACTTGGAGCACCAAATGCAGTAGATGATATTAAGGGAGGTGCAGATGAATCTCTGTCTCACCTGAAAAGACTGTTTGCGTCCCTGGATGGAGGTGATGGAGTAGTGTAGGGGCAGATATTGCACTTATGGCAGGGGCAGTGGAAAGTTCCCGGGGTGGGAGCAGGATGGGTGGGGGGTGGGTGGGGGAGGAGTAAGTGAGGGAGTTGAGGAGAGAGCGGTCCCTGTGAAAGGCAGAAAGGAGTGGGGAGGGGAAGATACCTTGAGTCCTGAAGAAGGGTCAAGACCCGAAACGTTGACTGCCTGCTTTTCTCCACGGATGCTGCCTGGCCTGCTGGGTTCCTCCAGCATCATGGTGTTTTTCATCTAGATTCCAGCATCTGCAGTCCTTTGTTTCTCTAAGGGTAAACCAGACCCTTACCACTATCCGGATAAAGGAAAGTATTCCTCATTTCTCCTCTAATTCTGCTAGCAATTACTATAAATATATCCCTAATTTTGGACCCCTCTGCTAAGGGAATTAGGTTGTCCTATTTACTCAATCTAGGCCTCATAATTTAAACATCAAAATTAAGTATCCCCCAGATTCTGTTCTGTTCCAAAGAAAACAATCCTAACATCCGATCTTTCTTCAAATCTTGGCAACATGTTCATTGATCTCCCCAGTCACTTTTTCAATGCCTAACTACTGCTGAACCCAGTAAAACTACCCTGATCTTATATTCCATGTCATGGCTAATAAGGGAGAGTATTCTGTATAACTTGTTAACCACCTTGCTAACTGTCCTTCTACCTCAAATAATCTACAGACATCTCCTTCAAGATCCCAATGAGCTCAATATCTTGCATTTATTTGTACACTGTAGTTCCTTGTCTTGTTGCATCTTCTAAACACATTACCTTATACTAACCATGTATTTTTCAAAACTGGCCAGACTACTTATAATCTTCCTGTAGAATGAAGTCTTTGTCCTCAATCTCAATCACATGGTGAATTTTTCGTCATCAGCAAACTTCTTTATTATGCCTCCAAGATTCAGGTTTACAGGACTGAGTACCAAGCCTTGTGAAACCCCACTGGTAAGAGCCTTCAATCACAAAAACGGCTGCCAACTATTGTGCTGTATGGTTTCATGGTACTGAGCCAACTTTGGATTCAATTTGCCATTCTCGCTTGTCAATGATTGTTCACACACCATGTTTGCTTCCTTAAGTTCCTTTTTAATTTTGCTCCCAATCTACACTTCTTCAGGCATTAACCTCTCAGTATCGAACAAAAGTTTTTTGCCTGATCCTACACTCTATGCACCTTGTCATCCAGGGAGCTGGATTTGGTAGCTCTACTCTTTTTGTTTGGGAGCATATTTTCTCTGAATCCTTTGAATCACCTTCTTAAGTCACCTTCCTTGGCTGTTTCTACACTTCTGGTAAGTCTAACCGAATGCTCATCACTACGATAAAAATATGTCCTCCCACTGATATCCCCTCCATCTGTCCTTCATTCACTGAAACTAAATCCTGAATTGCAACCCATGTTGTTGAGCTTGCTACATATCATTCTGCTATTGAGCGCCAAATTGTGCAGTGATGAGATCGGTGAGAATTGTCAGTGCAGCACCGAAGAAACAAATAATACAAGGTGTTCAAGTTTAACAAAGAGACTCCAGTTAGGAGACATTTTCCTAAATTACAGAAAGCTGGCATATTGCATCACAGGTTATACTCCTGCTGAGTTACTGATGACGAGAAGACTCAGAACATGATTGAGCCTAGTTTGGTTTCATCTTGAGGGGAGAGTGCAAGAGAAACAATCAAAACAAAAACAAAACTGTGACTCAAACCATGGGAAGAGACATTTTAAACAACACGTTAGAACTCTTATGTGAACACTAACTAACAAATACAACATTTGAAAATGGGATGTTGGAGTAATATGAAAGTAAGTGGTGCAATGCAATACCTTGTATAAATGGGAGTGTGTGAAATAAACAAGATGCATATGTTTTAGCAGTTCTCCAGGTCTCTAAGCAATTCATTATATTCCTGGCACTGCTTAGCAATAGAGTAAGAACTCACACAAATATTACAAGTGATTACCTGAGCCAAATGGAAACTTACCCAGTTCTTCCTTAATGAGGCATGGGTTATTTTAAGTCTTGAACCAACTTTAAGTCATAAAGGCCTATTTCCCACCTGGAATCATACAGCAAACAATGAAAAATGAGGCGGCTAGAAGCAGCAAGATAGTGGGATTGGTTTCTGGATAGTTTGGGGAATGGGCAAAAAAAAAGCCTCGGCTTTCCTTATGAGGATGTGGCAATTTTTGTGCTCACATCTGAATTAAAATTGTACCCAGTCCCAATTTTGTTACAAGTTCTGATATGCAAAAGTAAAGGAGAAAGTGAGCTTATGCCAATATTGCCTGGTCTGTAAAACAGGTTAAAACACAAAAACTGGAAACCTTACAGCTCTAAGATTGATAAATAAGCTGAGTGACTTCAATCATCCAACTGTTGAATAACCAGTGATCAAACAATATGCTGGAGTGAAATTATAAGTCCACGTCAGTATGTTTTGCAAACTAGCATTGTTTACTTAATGATCACATTAAGCTTTTTTGCAGTATTGTTACCAGGCTCTGTGTCAATATTCATCTCTAATTCTTGCATATAAAAATTACTTGGTTATTATCACATTGGGGTTTAAGGGCCATAATTCTATAGAATTCGTGATTTCTGCACTTTAATAGTGACTGCCTTTCAAAATCTTCCTCATTGTCTGAAAAGCGTTTTCGGACATCTTGTGGTCATAAATTCTTACTTTATTTGGTTTCAAAAAGCTTCTTTTACTTTCTGCACTGTTTCTTCCAGACATCTTTTCTGGGACAGTAACACCCATCTTCAATTTAACCAGTGGAAAGTGGGCTGGTGTTTTTGGCTACTGCTGGCCTTCAATTCTGCCGCAACACTGGATTTTCAAACTACAATACAGAAAATAGAAAAAAAAACTAATGAAGATTAAAATTGTTAATTGTAGTAAAATTTTGATGGAGCCAATCTACCTGGATTCTGTTGCATGAGCTTTGCTTATGTTTGGTTGCATGGGAAAATCTACACCAGCATCTAATTATTTGAAAAACATTATTCTGATTACTTTCAAAACGTTGGTTGTGATTCTGAATATTATTCAATTTGACAAACATTGATTTAATGGTCAATGGTTATTTAACGTTATTGATGGGTCACAGAAATATCTAGAACTTTTAATTGCATAATTCAATGAAGTACTGCAGAGTCAAATAATGTTTGAAGTTCCACACACTTTAGCAGATTATTTTGCCAATGCTTTTTTTCATAACAAGACTTCAACTTCCTCAGCACGCATTTTTCTTCATGTACATTATAAACAAGATGAGAATTTTGATCAGTTATGCAAGGTTGATAGTTAATTGGCTAACAGCATCTCCAGCAATGTTTCATCAATGGTACCACAACTGCACATGGTCAAATCAAATTTAGGTTCACATATCTGCAGTTGGTTGATTGAGCAGAAAGATGTTAATTTGACTGTCTGAAATCATAACAATAATTTCAAATGTTATTTTTGTTACCTTTCTGTAAAATTTCTGAAAAACAAAGAACTAGTTGAAACATTTTCTGTAGAGCATTCTCCAGTCAGCTTTGTATCAAGCTTTATGTTCTTATATTTGTGCTCTCTTTGAAACCTGAAACTAAATATCATTACAGGTCAACATTTTAAATGAAAATCTTGAAGTACAATTTTAGAACTGTGACAACATTTCAGTGATATTTTATTATTTAAGAAGAGACAAAATTTAATAACTTTGCCTGTGATCATTATAGAACTACAGGAAATCACTATTAATAGTCCCATGTTGTGGAATGGAGTGTTCTTTTTGGCTCTACAAATGTACATTGTCAATGTCAGAGGAAACCTAGTACCTTCCTTCTCTCAGGAGCTACCTGTAACCCAGTCCAGCTCAACTATGAAGCCATCTTGAATGCATTAGAACATGCCCATTGAAGCACATTAGGATAATCAAATATTGCCTTAGATATCAGTGCAATGTATTCAGGCACATGTACTAATCACCAGTTGGCTAAACTTCTCACCAAGTGTATCCAAGAAAGTTATTGACTGTTTTAATTCAACATAAAATGATTGCATTATTCCCAAGGTGGAAAAGAGGCAACGCATATGACCTGTCACCAGGCTGTTGTCTAAGTCGCCATATAATCAGCAGCTAAGAGACGTATGAAACCCTCCAATAATGTCTCTGTATGATTTCTTATCTGTTCTTTGGTCTTAGTAAATAATAAGCCTCAAAGTAGCACTTCTGCTTGACTGTCACTAAGGGTACTTTATGGCCAGCATATTCACAGTGGGCTGAAGGGTCTATTTCTGCACTGTATGACTATGTGACTCAACTAACGACTTACTGAGAGAGGCATATGAGTAGAAAATGTATTTTGCCTTAATTCTGCATTCTGACTTTTTTGACAATTTGTTTGTTTACTAACTTCTTCAATCAAATGCTGCTATACATATTTTCACTGCTTCATGGCTCGATTTACATTGTGTAGAAATTTTATAGCATGAGAGCATGGCCATTCAAAATAATGACTCTGGCTGATGAAGAAATTACACAGTATCTTGTGAGTTAACTGCATATTTTTGCAGTAAAATCAGGAAACAGGTTAAAGATAGGGTGAGGTCACAAGTTTGAACATGGCAACATGGGAGTGAAATTTATATTACAGTTGTTAGAAGCCATTAAATTATTCCACTGTCAGGCAAAGCAAACGACAAAAACATCTTCACCATGACAGTGGTGTGGTCATTCCACTAACCTGAATCAGATTTCACAGTCCCAACTATTATTCTTGTTAGTTGCATATTATTGTTGCATTCTCAAATAAAGTCTTAGAAATGTTGGTACCAATTTGTGTTTTTGGTATTTCTTCTACATAATAAAGAATATGCGTAATTAATAATAACAATTACACTGTTATCAATGTACACAGATTTAATTTGCTTGTAGACAACAACTTGCTTTCAGATAATACTTTTATTGCAGTAAACCACCTCAAGACTCAACAGCATTATCAAAGAGTCTGACAACAAGTCAAGTAAGAAGATAAAAGGACAGGTGATCAAAACATTCTTTTTTTGTCATTTTCAGGATGTGGGAGTCCCTGGCAAAGCCAGCAGTAATGCCCATCCCTAATTACCTTTGGGAAATTAACAAGGAGCAAGTTTTTTTTTCCCAGCGTTCAGGATAGCGGTGAGTGACTGTGCAGGCGCGTGATGTCACTCGGAAGCGCGCGGGCGATTTAAAAGTTAGAGGAGTACCTTCAGCTTTCTTTTCAGCAGTGAGAGAGCAGAGAGAGCCGGAAATTAATGAGGAGTGAGTTTTTTTTTCTTTCTAGCGTTCGGGATAGTGGCGAGTGACTGCGCAGGTGTGTGACGTCACTCGGAAGCACACGGGTGATTTAAAAGGAAGACCACCATATCCAGCGGGAAGCGTTGGAGCGGGCAGTGGAGTGAGAGGGAGCAGAGTGGTTGGGCTTTGGCTCAACGGGCCTCGACGAGACCAGGTAAGAGGCGAGATTTATAGAGCGGGGGTAAGTCACTGGCTTATTTATCTCAGTAGTATAGTACTGGACAGTGCTATAACAGTATGCATCTGGGGTTGGTCTTATGTTTGGAGTGCCAGATGTGGGGACCCTGGGAGACTACCAGCCTCCCTGATGACTACATCTGCACAAAGTGCACTGAGATGCGGCTCCTCAAGGAATGTGTTGAAATTCTGGAGCAGCTGCTTGATGACCTTCGGCTGATTAGGGAGAGCGAGCAGAAAATAGACAGAAGTTATAAAGAGTCTGTAGAGAGTACCTCTGTGGTGGTCCCCCTCGATAATTGGTATCTCATTTTAGATTCCGTTGGAGAGGACCACCCGACAGAGGAAGACCACGGCAACCGGGACCCTGGCACCGTGCCTGGTACTGTGGTCCAGCAAGGAAAGAGTAATGCAGTGGTTATTGGGGATTCTATAGTGAGGGGAACGGATAACAGATTCTGTGAAACCGACAATGAAACCCAGATGGTGTGTTGCCTCCCTGGTGCCAGGGTACGGGATGTCACGGACTGGGTCCAGAATATTCTGAGGGGAGAGGGTGATCAGCCAGAAGTCTTGGTACATGTGGGTACCAATGACATAGGTAGAAAGAGAGAAGAGGTCCTGAAAGAGGAATACAAGGGGTTAGGAAGAAAGCTGAGAAGTAGGACCTCTAAGGTGGTAATTTCAGGATTACTAACTGTGCCACGTGCTAACGGTAGTAAGAATAGAAAGATCTGGCAGATGAATGCATGGCTGAGTGACTGGTGCAGGGGGCAGGGCTTCAGATTTCTGGATCATTGGGACCTTTTGTGGGGGAGGCATGACCTATTCACTAAGGATGGGTTACACCTAAACTCCAAAGGGTCCAATGTCCTTGCGGGAATGTTTAATTTAGCTGTTGGAGAGGGTATAGACTAATCTGGCAGGGGATGGAAACCAGGATGTTAGGATACAAAATGTTAGGGTAAGGGAGGAGGTTTATAGAAACAAATCCAAGACAGTGTGCAGTGAGGATGGCAAGAAGGACAGGCAGGTGAGAAGTCAGGATAATTTGCTGAACAATAGAAGTACGACAAAATCAGTAGCAGATACTGGACTAAATGTACTATATTTAAATTCACATAGCATTAGGAATAAAGTGGATGACCTAGTGGCGCAACTACAGATTAATAAATATGACATTGTGGCAATCACCGAGTCATGGCTTTATGACGGATGTGATTGGGAACTAAATGTCCAGGGGTACACAGTGTATAGGAAGGATAGGCGGGTAGGCAGAGGTGGTGGTGTGGCCATGATGGTTAGTAATGATATAAAATCAATAGAGAGGAAGGACATTGGGTCAGAAGAGGTGGAATCCTTATGGGTGGAGCTAAGAAATAGCAAGGGTGAAAGAACAATAGTAGCAGTTATATATAGGACCCCTAATTGCAGTCAGGAAGTGGACTATAAGTTGCAATTAGAAATGGAAAAAACGTGTCAGAGTGACAACGTTAAGATAATTACAGGAGATTTTAACATGAAGGTGGACTGGGAAATCCAGCAAGGCAGTGGATCTCAGGAGAGTGAGTTTGTGGAACGTCCACGAGATGGCTTTTTGGAGCAACTTGTTGATAAGCCCACCAGGGGATCGGCTGTTTTGGATTGGGTGCAGTGTAACGAACCGGAGGTGATTAAGGAACTGAAAGTAAAGGAACCATTAGGAACTAGTGATCACAATACGATTGAATTCAGTTTCAAATTTGAGAAGGAGAAGCTGATAACTGGTGTATCGATATTTCAGTGGAACAAAGGAAATTACAGTGGCATGAGAGAGGAGCTGGCCCAAACTGATTGGAAGAGTAAGCTAGCTGGAGGGACGGCAGAGCAGAAATGGATGGAATTTCTACAAGAAATAAGGAAAATGCAGGATAGATATATTCCAAGAAAAAAGGTTTTGAATGAAAAAAAGGCATAAATGTGGATAACAAGAGAGGTGAAGGCTAAAATAAAAGCAAAAGGGAGGGCATACAAGGAAGCAAAAATTAGTGGGAAAACAGAAGACTGGGAAACTTTGAAAACCTGCAGAAGGAAACTACGAAGGTCATTAGGAAAGAAAAGATGAATTATGAAAGGAAGTTGGCAGATAACATTCGAAAGGATACTAAGAGTTTTTTTAAATATATAAGGAGTAAAAGAGAGACACGGGTTGATATAGGACCAATCGATTACGGTGCAGGAGAGATTATAATGGATGATAAAGAGATGGCAGAGGAACTAAATGAGTATTTTGCATTGGTCTTCACTGTGGAGGACATCAGCAATATACCAGATAGTCAAGGGTCTCAAGGAATGGAACTGAGTTCAGTTAAGATTATTAGAGAGAAGGTGCTAGGAAAGCTAAATGGACTAAAGACTGATAAGTCTCCCGGACTGGATGAGGTGCATCCCCGGGTTCTGAAGGAGGTGGCTTTAGAGATTGCGGAGGCACTGGTGATAATTTTCGAGGAATTGATAGACTCTGGCATGGTTCTGGAGGACTGGAGGGTTGCAAATGTAGTTCCGCTGTATAAGAAAGGTGGGAGGCAGCATAAAGGAAATTACAGACCTATTAGTCTGACATTGGTGGTGGGAAAGTTATTAGAATCGATCCTCAAGGATGAGGTTATGGAATACCTAGAGGTGCAAGGCAAGATAGGTCCAAGCCAACATGGTTTCGTGAAGGGAAGATCCTGCCTGACCAACCTATTGGAGTTTTTTGAGGAAATCTCAGGTAGGGCGGATAAGGGAGAGGCCGTAGATATTGTGTATTTAGACCTTCAAAAGGCCTTTGACAAGGTGCCGCACAGGAGACTGATTAATAAGATGAGAGGTTATGGAATTACAGGTAGGATAACGGAATGGGTGGAGCATTGGCTGGTTGGCAGAAAGCAAAGGGTGGGAATAAAAGGATCCTGTTCTGGTTGGCTACCGGTTACTAGTGGTGTTCCGCAGGGGTCGGTGTTGGGGCCGCTTCTTTTTACTCTGTACATTAACGATTTGGATGATGGAGTAAATGGTTTTGTGGCTAATTTTGCAGATGACACCAAGATAGGTGGAGGAGTAGGGAGTATTGAGGAGACAGGAAGGTTGCAGAGAGACCTAGATAGTTTAGGAGAATGGGCAAGGAAATGGCAGATGAGATTCAATATTGAGAAATGTGCAGTTGTACACTTTGGAAACAGGAATAAATGGGCAGATTATTATCTAGAAGGGGATAAAATTCAAAGTACAGAAGTACAAAGGGACTTGGGGGTACCCGTGCAGGATACCATAAAGGTTAACCACAGGGTTGGATCGGCAGTAAGGAAAGCGAATGCTATGTTGGCATTCATTTCGAGAGGTATAGTGTATAAAAGTAAAGAAGTGTTGATGAGGCTCTACGGGGCACTAGTGAGGCCTCATTTGGAATACTGTGTACAGTTTTGGGCCCCATATCTTAGGAAGGATGTGCTGATGTTGGAGAGGGTTCAGAGGAGATTTACGAGGATGATTCCCGGAATGAAAGGGCTTACATATGATGAGCGTTTGTCGGCTCTTGGACTGTACTCACTGGAGTACAGAAGAATGAGAGGGGACCTAATAGAAACATTTAAAATGTTGAAAGGACTGGACAGAATAGATGTGGCCAAGCTGTTTCCCTTGGTGGGTGAGTCCAGGACCAGAGGGCACAATCTTAGAATTAAAGGGTACAGGTTTAAGACAGAGATGAGGAGAAATTTCTTTAGCCAGAGGGTAGTGAATTTATGGAATTCCTTGTCACATACAGCAGTGGAGGCCAGATCATAGGAGGCATTTAAGGAGGAGATAGATAGATATGTAATTAGTCAAGGTATCAAGGGATATGGGGATAAGGCTGGAAATTGGGGTTAGAATAGTTTTTTTTTCTGCTCATGGAGCAGACGCTCCCCCCCCCCCATTTCTCATTTCTTTTTTCTTTTTCCCCTTTTCTTTGGAGAAGACTCGATGGGCCAAATGGCCTACTTCTGCTCCCTTGTCTTGTGATCTTGTGATCTTGGGAAGGTGATGGTAAACTATCTTCTTGAACTATTGGGGTTTTCATTTCAAAAGTACTCCCACAATTCAAACAGATAGGGAGTTCTGGGATTTTGGCTTAAAAACTTGACTCAGATAGTTCCAAGTCCGGATAAAGTGTGACATGGATAGCAATTTGCAAATGGTGGTAGTCCCATGTGGGCGCCCACCTTGTTCTTTTCATTGGTAGAAGTGATGAGATTTGTAGATGCTCTTGAAGAATCCTTGCTGAATTGCTTTAGCTTACATGTTGTAAATAATACTACAGCTGTCGTCTGCTAGTGAATGCAGACAGTCACTGCCTTGGGTGGAGTGAATTCCAGCTAATGACATCCTACCTAAAGCTCAGTAACCAGAACGCCACACAATAATCCAAGTTTGGTCTCACCAATGTCCTGTACAGTTTTAACATGACCTCCCAACTCTTGTATTCAGTGCCCTGACCAATGAAGGTGAGCATGCCAATTGCCTTCTTCACCACCCTGTCTACCTGTGTTGCCATTTTCAGGGAACTATGTACTTGTACACCTGGGTCTCTCTGTTCTATAGCACTCGCCAGGGACATACTATTTACTGTGTAAGCCTGCCCTGGTTTAACTTACTAAAATGGAATACTTTGCACTTGTCTGAGAAAAATTCCATTCTGCCATCCCTTGGCTCACTTTTTCATTTGTTGTAGATCCTGCTGTAATCTTAAATAACTTTTTTTACTGTCCACTATACCACCAATTTTGGTGTCATCTGCAAACTTAGTAACCATGCCACCAACATTCTTATCCATATTGTTAATATAGGAACAACAATGGACCCAGCACCAAGTCCTGTGGCACAACACTAGTCACAGGCCTCCAAATGAAAAACAACCCTCCACTACCACCCTCTGACTATTATCACCAAGCCAATTGGTTAGCTCACCTTGGATCACATGTCATCTAACCTTCTGTACCAGCCTACCATGTGGGTCCTTATCAAAGGCTTTGCTAGAGTCCATGTAGACAATGTCTACCACCCTGCCCTCGTCAATCTCCTTAGTCCCCTCTTGAAAAAACTTGATTAAATTCATGAGACACTATATCCCATTCACAAAGCCATGCTGGCTCTCCCTAATCAGACCTTGCCTTTCCAAATACATGTAGATCTTGTCTCTCAGAATCCCCTCCAGTAACTTTCCCACCACTGATGTTCAGCTCACCGGCCCGTGGTTCCCTGGATTATCCTTGCAGACCTTCTCAAACAAGGAACAATATTAGCCACCTTTGAGTCTTCTAGTACCTCACCCATGGCTAACAATGATACAAATATCACAGCCCCAGTAATTTCTTCCCTGGCTTCCTACACTGTCCTAGGATACACTTCGTCAGGCCCCAGGGATTGTCCTAATGCAGTGTTTTGACCTGAATCGTCGACAATTCCTTTCCTCCCACAGATGCTGCCTGACCCACTGAGTTCCTCTAGCAGATTGTTGGTCCAGCTTCCAGCATCTGCAGTCTCTTGTGTCCCGGGGATTTATCCCCCTTTATGCACTTTAAGATCTCCAGCAGTCCCTCTTTTGTCATGTGGATATGATTCAAGACATCACTATTCTCTTCCCTGAATTCCTTAGCTTCCATGGCCTTCTCCACAGTAAATACAGACAAAAAATATTCATTTAAGACCTAGTGATGGTGATACTGCTGAATTTCAATGTAGGTAGTAGAGTGCCTTCTTGGGAACAATCAGTGCCAGAGGCTTTTTTGTCACCTGAATATTAATTGCCACTTGTCTGAATTCATGTCTGAATGTTGTCCAGCTGTTGCTGTATACTTTAGCCTGGAGTTATGACCAGCATTCATGCAGCAGCCTGAGATGTTTGATTCCAAAGCCTTGTGAACATCTTCCATTGGATTCCTGCCAAGGAAACCTTTTTGCTCGGTTTCCAATCAGCTTAACTTCACTCGACGATTGTTGCCTTCTTGTGTCTATATTTTATCAATACCACTCTGCTCATTTGCTTTCTTATTAATTCTCACTGTTCAAATTCATCACAAAATAAACAATCCTACTTGCTCTCTTAATCCTCAGTTGAACATTCAAAGTTGAACCCTTTCTTAAAAATACAGGCGGTGTAGGACTCATTCTACAGTGAGTTCAGATCTTAGTCAGATGGAGGCCTCCCTGAGGGGTCTGCGTGCAACTGCTTGGCAGCTGGCACATCTCAGTTATTGTTTCATTACAGAAGTGTGAGTGCTCTTGAAGGGTCTCTATGAGGCCACCTGTCTGTATGTACAAACAGGGAGGCTTATGTATTAATGGGAATGGATAAGAGGCTCTTCATGGGAAGTGTTCAGCCTGAATTCTCTGAGTTGTTTTTAGTCATCTTCAAAACAAAGAAGAGTGGGTGGCTTCAGAGCACTACAGTTTCCAAGGCCTAATCTGGAATATTATGCAAGAAAAAACTGATTTTAAAATGTTTAACGTAAGAGCTTTTAATAAAAATACTTTGTTCTCAGAAAGGCTCTAATGGCATTCTTCCTATCACTGGTGGCCAAAAGCAGTAACTATAGCCTCAATTCCTCTTCACTGGAGGCAAAGTAGGGAAGAGGAACTGGTTGCTGGGCTCTCAGGCTCTTGTATCTTCTTGGCATACAAGCAACACCTCCCATGGGGTAGAGGAAAATTACAGAAGGCTTTTGGGGGTGTAGATTCAGTGCTGCATTGACAGCCAAAGGAAACCTCGTCCCTGCATCTACCCAGCAAACCCAATAAGAAATTTGGATGTTTCAATGAGATCACTCCCCATTCTTCTAAACTCCAGACAGTATAGGCCCAGTCTGCTTAATTTGTCCTCACAGGACAATCCTCATCCTAGGAATCAATCTGATGAATCTCTATGGTGCTCCCTAGATTGCAGAAATATCCTTCCTTAGGAAGGGAGACCAGACCAGCACACAACATTGCATTGGTATCAGTAACCAATAGTTAATAATTAATTATAAATGTTAATATTTTAGATCATCCCTTGGAATCCACCAAGGGCAGTAGAAGCAAAGGAGAGCAGAAATGTCCACAATGTACAAGATTTAATGATGAGATAACATTGAACCTGTTGATATCAGCATACCTTGCCAACATTTTATTTAGAATAAAATAAGAGCTTAACAGGCATAAATTCAGGAAAGCTGAATATGATATCTGGGTATTAACAAGTAACTAGAGTGAATACATTCTATTGAGCTGTAAGATATGACGTCTATGCATATAGAAAGGCAAAAAGCTGATAAAAAAGAATATAGAGTGAGGCATGGTAATGTATGAAGATTATGATATTAATGTCTAGAATCATTCTACTTAAATTAGAAACAGTGATGATATCCTGACAGGGAAATTTATAATGTTCAACTCCTGGGATCCAATGCAGAATCCAAAAATAGATCATTCCTATTAGAACTCTCTGAGATTCATAAAGTTTGCCTTAACCTAAATGACTGCACACTTATCAATATGTCAATGACCAGCACTATTGATATTCTTGTCTCAACTAACCATTCTAGTCTGAACATAGAGCAAATCAAGGTATACATATTATGGATGACCAATTTACTCATATAATATTCTTATTGTGATATTAATTTCCCAATTCAGTCTGCTACTTGTGCTCATGATGTATAAGAAGGCAGACTGCTTGAACTGTTTCAGAACAAAGCAAATTTTAACAAGTTAAATTCAAAACTGAACATGAGGAACAATAAATTTCTAAATCAAAAGAAATTTCCACATCACAACACTATAAATCTTGGCACTTAAGCAGGTACATCAGGATAGATAGACAGAAATTATGGAAATAGAAAATTTGATATAATATTGTAAGATAAAGCAGGGCTCTGGTGAAAAACAAACATCAAAGGTAGTAGTCAAAGAGTGCAGAAGAAATAAGGTCAGATAGAAAGTTAGATTATGTGCTATTTAGTGTTTGTAACATTTGTAAAATTTATGAAATTCTGCTTAACTCAAATTGAAAATTTAATTCGTCTAATACAAACATTTTAATTCCATTTCTTATTTACCATTTAAATATATTGTGCACTGATTATAGATATATGCAACAGCTGGAAAAGCAATGCTTTTCAGTCAGGATTAGGAATATTCAAGATTAGACATAATGTAAAATCACATTAATGCAAATCATATTGAAGCACAAAAAAGCAAATTTTATGATGCAAGCTAACTCACATCATCTTTTCAACTTGCATTCATTCATCCTGTGCATGCTGCCGACATTTTTCGTATGTGCTTCCTAAGTTTACAACAGAAGTCTAATAATTCCAGGCTTTACTGACAGCCACTTCTATCACTGTTTGCTGAGCCTCTTAACTGAAAGACACTGTAGATTTCACCTGAATGATACTTCATACTTCACACTATTAGAATTCCAGAATATGGTTCAGCTGAATGCTGCCTTGTTGCCAAGGGCAGTCACTCTCACTTCATCTCTGGAATTCAGCTCTTTGGTTTATGTCTGGAGCAAGGCTGTGAACACATTTTGAAATTTAGCTTATTCAGAAGAACAGAAAAGCGGGGCAGTACAGAGGCCCTGTCAGACTTTGGACTGTGTCCAGTTTTAGACAAAGACGTGCAGGAAAGGTTTTTTTAAAATCTATTCATTTGTCATGATGTGGGCATGACAGATAAGGCCAGAATTTATTGTCCATCCGTAACTGATCTAGGGAATGTGTGAGGAGCTGCCTTCTTGGACTGTGGTAGTCCTTCTGATGAAGGTACTCCCATAGTTCTCCCAGGTAGGGAGTTCCAGGATTTGGACCAAACAATAATGAAGGACTGGCAATTTATTTCCAAATCAGGATAGCATGCAGCTTGGAGGTGGACCTACAGCTGGTGGTGTTCTCTTTTCTTTCATGGTTGCAAGATTGTGGAGTGCTGTTAGAGTAGCCTAGGAGAGAAACTGCAGAGCAATGTAGCATCTGTGCACCAGTGGTAGGGGGAATGAATGTTTAGGTTGGTTGATGAAGTGCCAATCAAGCAGGCCACTTTGTCCTGAATGGTGTCAAGCTTCTTGAGAGTTGTTGGAACTGCTCATATGGAGGCAATTGGAGATTACCATACTCGTAACCTGGAAAGACTTCAGGTTGTCAGGAGGTGATCCATTTTCATCATAATACCCAGTTTCCGACCTGCTCTTGTAGCTATGGTATTTATGTGGCTGGTCCAGTTGAGTTTCTGGTCATTGGTAATGCACAGAATGTTGATGATTGAAGATTTAACAACGGTAATGTAATTAAATCTTAAGTGCAGCTGGCTAGACTGCCTTTTGTTGGAGGTGGGAATTATCTGGTGCTTTTATAGCACAATTGTTTCTTGCCATTCATCGGCTCACGTCTGAGTATTGTCTAGCTCTTTCTGCATGTAGAGGCTTCCTTATGTGCGGGGGAGTTCTGAATGGAATTAAACTTCACGCAATTAGCAGTGAACATATCCATTTCTGAGCTTATATTGGAAGGAAGGTCATTGGCTGGGCCTAGGACACTGCCCTGAGGATCTTCTCCAGTAATGTCTTGTGGCCGGGATGATTAACCTCAAACAACCACAATGATTTACCTATGTGCACTATTTTCTTCTCACCATTGGAGTGTTTTCCCCTTGAAGACAGGGGAAGTCCATTCACTTAAGTCTTCCTGTGGTCTGGCTAAATATAGTTACAAAAGCCTCAGTCCTGTCCTTAGCACTTACATGCTGGCCCCCATATTATTGATCCCCACTCCATCATCACTCATGACCAAATATAACAGAGCTGCAGAGTTTTGATCAGATCTCTTTGTGGTAAGACTGGTTTGTTCTGACTATTGCATGTTTATCAGCCATGTAGTCCTGTGTTGCAGCTTTGTTAGGCTGGCACCCCATCAGTTTCAGCTATGCCTGGTGCTGCTCCTGGCATGTCCTTCCCCACTCATCACTGAGTCAGGGTTGACCCCCTGGCCAGATTGTAATGATGCTGAGGGACATGAGGTTACAGAATTTAATGTAGAATGTAATGTATTGATAAGGATGAGATCAAGTAAGTTTATCCCTTGTATTGGTTTACTCACTACCAGCTGTTATCCAGTCTGGCAGCTTTGTACTCAGGACTCAGTCAGTAGGAACTGCTACCAAACTACTCTTGGCACTGGACATTGAAGCCCACCTCCCCCCAACCCCACTCCATCCCGTGTACATTCTGAGCTCTTGTGACTTTCAGTGCTTCTTCCAAATTTTGTTCAACATGGAGTGGTGATTCATTACCTGAGGGAGGATGGTTTATAGCAGTCAGAGAGAAGTTTCCTTGCCCATATTTGACCTGATGCCATGAGAATTTGCAGTCTGGAGTCTATGTTGAGGATTCCAAGGTCTACTCACTCCTGCCTGTTTTCCACTGTGCCACCCATGTGATTCACACTGAAGTGACCTTGTAAGCCACTCATGTAAGCTTTTGGTGAAAAAGAGCTGTCAGTTAAAGATTGTCAGGGGACTTTAAGGGGTGGGACCAGTTCTGGCTCACGTACACCACCCCAACACATTGCTTGAGACCTTGCTGCCATTTAGGTCCTCCAAAGGTGATCTGATTTTGCCATTTTTGGTCAGTGTAAGTGTTGGTAGGTTTCAAGGCTGCCTCATGAATGTACAAATTGCGAAGTTGGACAAGTTCCGCCAGTTATATCCTGGTTACACTGTGTCACACAACTCTCCATAAAGTCCAATGGCAGAGCAACAGCTTGCTTTGATTCTTCAGCACTTGATTGAGGAAATCTGCTCTCAGATCCTGCATCAGGTTAAAACAAGCAAAAGATCCTGAATTTATTTGTTTGAACGGGGATTGTAGTGCTATGGGGAATGAATGGTCAAATAAGGTACATTATGTGTTTTTACTTATTCAAAAGTGTTTTAGCTGATTTGATTGTTTAATTATTTATTGCATTTTCAATAGTTTTTAAATGATATCAATTTCAGAGACATTCAGAAACAGTGAATAACTTTGACAGACAGCGAAGCTGAATGTAGGGCTGTCAGTTATTGATTTTCAGAGGGGTTTAATGGATGGGACGTTTTGGCTCACTTATACCACCCCAATACTTTCCTGCAGCCTTGCTTCCAATTAGGTCCTCAATTGTTTATCTGGGCCAGCAAGACTGACCTTTCGGATTCTCAGAGGTTCGAGGGAATGGGGGCACAGGGACTGGGAACCAGCAGTGGTCCCTACTCAGTGAAATCCAGGTCATCAGTACATTCTCTTTAAAATGGTGTTATCTATAAAATGGTCCTTTAACACAGGGAAAATCAGCTTTTTAAAGTTAAGCTTGATTTAGACCAAAACGTGCAACTTCCAAAAGCAGCCTGTATCCATGCTCCATCTGTCACCATCTGTACTCGTGGCCATTTTCTAAAAGTAGCTTGCAAGTGATTACAGATTATAAAAAGATAGAGAACAATTTGGAGAAATCTATTTACAATTATGTTCAAGTGTGAACACGAAAAGATATATATACTTCAGAATTAAATATCTACATTTAACAAATAGGTTTGGTGCAAATGTTCAGATCAAAGCATTGTATTTGGCTCAGTTTCAGCAGTCCTATATTTTGACAGTGAAGTACAATTTGGTATGTTAGTTTTGATTTACTGGTCCTGAACTATCTGAAGCCTTTCATTAGAACCAAGAAAGAAATTAATGTGAAAGCATCAAAATCCTGACCTTTGATTGTCAATTAAATTTAATCACATAACTCACACATTGTGATAACAGTATTTCATCATTTGCTATCTTTACAGGAATGAAAGCTTTTACTAAATCAGAAAGAACAATCTAAACGAATGCTAATGTGTAACCTCTGTTCATCTAGAAACAAAATCCAAGCTTGATGGATATTAGTTGCACTGGTGGGTCAGGTCTAAAGGCAACAAACAATGACAGAAAGGTGAAATGAAGTTTGATCCTGGAGGTAACAGCACCAACTACACAGTGTGAGAATGTGAATGTCATGGGATTTGAAGGAAGATTGACAGCTGGAAGATGCCAAATGCTTGAGTAGAGTTTTAGCAACTGGAATCAAGTTTAAGGATTCAATTAGTTGTTATTTCCATCCATATCTAGAGATTCTGTTACTCCACTAATAAATAATTTATGGAAATAAAGTTATTCAAAAATTATTTTACTATAAATACCTATTGTTTGTAACTTTTGGGTCATTTTAACAAAGCAAATTTATTCTTTCTGGTTAAATTTTATTGGCTCTGGTTAATGGTTCTGAAAGGAATTGCCAGCATTTAGCCATCCAAACTGAAGCAAAACCTAGACTCACACACCCTTGTGAGTCTGAGATTAACTGACAGATGCAGAAGGGCTGAAGCTGTAAATCCAGTCTGTTGGTAGACTCAAACAGTGTGGTCTATTCCTGCTGGGATTATGTTGGGGATCCCTGTCAGGTCTTGTGATAGGTCAGAATGGGTGCAGGATTGCAAGCCCATTGGTTTCAATGGAAGACATCAGGTCTGCTGAATAGTAGGCATAGACTAAGGCAAGTTATTTGTTAATATTTCTTTAGTTTATTTTAATTTAATGTTTTCAACTATTTCGATGTGGTTATGTTTTGATTAATTTATTTAAGTTTTAGTAACGTCTATTATTTACTTCTTTACTTCAACATCAAAGATGTTGAAAAATTACTTAATTCAATGACAACCTCGATAGCTGGTGTTAAATCTGGAGATGTTGTCCAGAAGGTTCTTTGAAAGTCAAGAAGTGATGCAAATCTTATGGTTACAACCGTTTTATTAGATGTTCATCGTAGTACAGATCAAACAGGGTCAGCCTGTACTAGCCAGCAGGGCAAGTAAAGAAATAACAAAGTAACTTAAGCACATGCTTTCCTTTTATACTGCAAACCGGTCTAAACCAGTTTTAATAAGAATCCTGTTAACAGGTACTGACTGAGTCACACTTCAGGTTTGCAGACAAAGAAACTACAGAAGTATAGAACCAAATGTATTGTGAGTTACTAAAAATTTACAGATAAACCGGTGATTATACAGACATATAAGCAGGCGTAAAGACAGTTAAAACTACAAGGAAAAACATAATAAAAACAACAATCTGGGCCCTAATCCAACACTGGCAAAGCCCTGACCCCAGTTTCACCTTCCATCAAGCCCTAGTCACCTTCTGGACTTCATTGTCTGTATTGGGGATATGGAAGGCCAGTATGGTTGGCCTGTCTGCAACTGGCTCCGAAAATAATTGGCAAATGGATCTGCAGAGAGTGATTCTGAGCACCAGGGCTTTAGGTTCTGTAGCAAAACAAATGACAATATTTTTCATATATCACATCAAAACAGGTAAACACTAAAAGAATCTTCATATTCCTGAAGGTTGAGCACTCTAATATGAACATAAAAGAAATCAGAAGTATATCAGCAAATGCAAATTTGAATGTGGAATAATAATAAAAAATACTTAGATGTCAGAAGTCTTTATTAATCCTCAAACAAGCAACAGATTTTAGAGTGAGTACAATGTTGCTATTTAGTCTAGTCTCCAAGGGTATTACACAATTGTGAGATCAACATGAACCCCGTCCCAAATCAATACTTTGTCATTTGCACATCGAATATATATTTTGTTTATTTGGCACACCTTACATTCTTTTCTAATTTCCACAAATTGTTCATTCAGACATTATTTAATTTTACATGTTAAGCTCTGTGATAAAGGGTGTCCTTCAACTGATACTGCCAATGGAAACTGATGAAAACCATGAGCTATACCACGCTGCTTGGATATTTTATTCATGTCATATTTCCTTTATTTGATTTACACTGTTTTGTTCCAACCAATCCACTTATTTTCTTGTTAAATTAAAGAAATAACTGAATGAGATGATATTTCAATTAGGAAGTAGGTATGTGGAAACTTGCAAATAAATGGATTTATTATCTTTCAAAGTTACTAATTGTTTGTATATTGATGTGCAAATTCATGGAAAATTATTCTGACCTAGTCTTTAAGATATTCTGTTACAATTCTTTGTGGAAACATTAAGTTACAACAATCCATCAGAAGTAAAGCAACATCAGATTTTATGAAGCAAATACCATTTATTAGGAAGCATATAATCCAATAAATGATCCTACCTATTTGAATCATCCACCCTGCTTCTCAGCTAAATAACTGCTACAACTAACATATTTGGAGCATATCTTGAGAATTAATTTTGAAAGGACATCATATTATTTCTACCTTACTTTGCTTCTTATAAGCGTTATTCCTCTTATACAAATTCAAACAGTGTGTTCCAAGATTCATCATTGTATTCTATGAAGTTTTTGTCTATGAAGTGAGGCAAAAGTGAAATTGACATTCCAGGACACCTTCCCCATCCATCAGAGAATCAAAATGGCAGCACACAAGGATCTAGCTGCATACATAAAAGTATTGGTATTGGTATTGGTTTATTTTTGTCACTTGTACCGAGGTACAGTGAAAAACTTGTCTTACAAACCGATCTTACAGGTCAATTCATTACACAGTGCAGTTACATTAAGTCAGTACAGAGTGCATTGATGTAGTACAGGTAAAAACAATAACAGTACAGAGTAAAGTGTCACAGCTACAGAGAAAGTGCAGTGCAATAAGGTGCAAGGTCACAACAAGGTAGATCATGAGGTCATGAGGTCATAGGTCATAGTCCATCTCATTGTATAAGGGAACTGTTCAATAGTCTTATCACTGTGGGGTAGAAGCTGCAGACTTAAGGACAGCTTCTCAGGCTCCTGTATCTTCTACCCGATGGAAGAGGAGAGAAGAGAGAATGTCCCGGGTGGGTGGGGTCTTTGATTATGCTGGCTGCTACACCAAGACAACGAGAGGTAAAGACAGAGCCCAAGGAGGGGAGACTGGTGTTCGTAATGCGCTGGGCTGTGTCCACAACTCTCTGCAGCTTCTTGCGGTCTTGTGCAGAGCAGTTGCCATACCAAGCCGTGATACATCCTGATAGGATGCTTTCTATGGTGCATCGGTAAAAGTTGGTGAGAGTCAAAGGGGACAAACCAAGTGCTTACTCTATTTACTCTGTGTCTCATATAAACAAGGCATTGATCAGGAAAGCATATGAGCAGATGTATTTTCTTAGATGTCTGAGGAGATTTGGCTTGTCCACGAGAATTCTCTTGAACTCGTACAGATGTGTTATAGAAAGTATGCTGACAGGTTGCATTACAGCCTGGCATGGCAACTGCTTTGCTCTGGAATGTTAGAACCTGCAGGATGTGGTAAACACTGCCAAATCCATCACACGCTCATCACATCCTTCCATTCAATCCATCTTCACAGTGCGTTGCATCAGGAAGGCTAACAGTATCATCAAGAATGCCTGCCATCCTGGCCAATCCCTTTTCTCTCTTCTACCTCCTAGGACAAGATACAGGAACTTGAAAGCCCAGACGACCAGGCTGAAGAACAGCTTCTTCTCCACTGCTATCAGACTTCTGAACCAATCAGCACTTTCACATCCCCTTCTCAATGGTGCTGCCATGTTCTCAGAGCTTTAATTCTTCCTCTTCCGTTGTCGTCACTTCAGCATTTTTTTGCACGACTTCAGCTTGCACTACTATACTTTGTACCATTCCATTGCTTTGCACTTGTCGTTCTATTTATTGTTATATTTATTATTGCCATGTGTACTGTTTATTCTGTGAGCTTCACTCAAGCAAGGAATTTGATTGCACCCTGGTGTATATGACAATAAACTAATTTGAATCTGAATCTGTTACTTACTGTGCATGCCCATACTGCAGGAGAAATACTTCTTGAAATGTTGGATGATTTCTGGTTGCCTGACAGCAGTCAAACACATAATATGAGTCACATATAGGTAAATAGATTATCGAATTTAATTTTACAATATACTGTTATGGGATTTTAATCCATGGCCTCCTTTCTCATGTACACTGGTACCATAGCCATTAGGCTACCACAAGTTTCATCACTTTGTAAATGAAACTCAGCATCTTTCCATTTTAAAGTACATTCATACAACAAACCTTTCTAATTAAGGATACTGTGATATACTCCTCTACATGGATACAGAATAAACATTTATTATTCACTATTCGCAATCCTGAAACTTGGAGCCTCTTAGCACTGCTTTTGCAATAAATGCGGGAAAATCAAGCTCATGAGAGAGTGAGTTCCCTCCACCAACTTTCAACTCCACCAATGAGGGTGCCACACCATAATAATTCATGAGTTTATGAAGCAGACAATCCCTCAAGATTAATCACAATGACCACTTCTGATGGTAAATCTTCCATCCCCTGATAAAATCATTGATAAAGTCTGTCAGACCAATGTTGTTTAGACTTGGCATTTTGAAATGGAAGAAAAGACAATGGTTCAACATTAATATGATATTTCTGGGACATTCCTGGCATTGAAATTAACTATACAAGAACATGTTAGAAATTTCAATCTTTTGAGAATACATGATCAATATTTTGTAGGTGTTATGGAAATATCATATTGACAGCACTGATTTTCCAAAGCTTTTAACTAAGATGAAATAGTAACTTCAAGTGCATAATCTGACATGTATGGCATGATACTGGGATGTCCCACTGAACTTAGAAAGGTAATTGGTTGTGAGTGAGGCAACAAGCATGTGAAAATGCATGGCGAATTTTCATTGAAGAATTGGTTTCAGACATGCACAGTTATTTGACAACAGCATGTCATGAACTTGTTAATGTGGCTCCATTAACAAGTTCATGGAAAGAGAGGGAGAAAGAAAATACTGACTAAATTATCAAACCTTAAACACATCACCCATCAAGAAATTGCTTTTGAAGCAATCAAGACAGAAGTTAAAACACATAGTATCATTAAGACAAATGAATGATAAAGTAGTACATGGATCTTTGATGGGGGTTATTTGAAGACTAAGGAAAGGTAATGTTGTGCAACGATCAGCTATAAAATGGAGATGTTTAGCAAAAAGCACAGGAATTTTTTCATGTCTATTTTTGCAATAAGGCATTGTGATTTTAGTTGCCTGTATATGTTATTTATCGCATATTATTTGGAAATTATGGAAGCAAGCATATGACCGAGAAATGGTTAAGTTGATTGTGGGTTAATTGTGAGAACTCTTGACATATCTTTGTCGCCAGCTGGAGATATGTAAGATTTTGAGTACAACATTTGGTCACCCTGTTATAGGAAAAACGTGGCTAAAATGGGAAGAGTGCAGAAAAGATTTATGAGGATGTTGACAGGACTAGAGGAGTTATTGGGAGAGCTTGGCCAGGCCAGGTCCTTATTCCTTGGGGCACAGGAGAATGAGGGGTGATCTTATAGAGGTTTATAAAATCATGAGGGATGTAGGTAGGGTAGATGGTAGCTATCCTTTCCCTGGGGTAGGGGAGTCCAAAGCTACGGGCATAGATTTAGGATGAGAGGGGAAAAATTTAAAAGGGACCTGAGGGGCAACTTTTTCACACAGAGGGTGGTGAGTATATGGAACGAGCTGCCAGAGGAAGTGGTTGAGGCAGGTACAATAGTATCATTTAAGAAGCACTTGGATAGGTACATGGAGGGGTGGGGCTTAGAGGGATACGGGCCAAATGCAAGAAATTCGGACTAGATGGGTGGGCACTGTGGCCTGCATGTACTCGTTGGGCCAAAGGGCCTGTATCCATGCTGTATTGCTCTATGACTCTATAACATTGTTGTTGGAGGTAAGTTATGGATTAATTGGTAGGAGTATAGTTAGAGAAGTTGAGGGACAATGTTAATTATATAATGAAGTAGTAGTTGTCAAGATATTGTGATCATAGAGGAAAGCATACAAGGAAATGGAGAACAGAAGGAGGATGAGACAGATGGACTAACATTCATGGATCAGGATTAACTCTCATATGTGTGTGGAGTTTTTGATATTGTTTTGCCTCCTGATCTTGTTATTTGAAAAAAGTATTCTGAGAGATACACATGAAATTAATGACCATCAGTGTCCCATGCCAATTAGTACCTAAAATATGAAATGCCATGCCGCTCTAGTAATGTAATGTGAAAATAGTCAGCGTTAACTTTATTCAACTTAAGCAACTCATGACATAGAGATAGCACACCTGATGTCAGCTTAATGGTGAGGATTCAGTACGAAACTGTAATATCAAATTTCTCTTGGTCATTTATAGGTGAATAGATATGATAAGATAGTTATTTATTAGTCACATGTACATCAAAAGTAGTGTAGTTGTTAGTGTAACGCTATTACAGTGCCAGCGACCTGGGTTTGATTCCCACCGCTGTCTGTAAGGAGTTTGTACATTCTCCCCGTGTGTCTGCGTGGGTTTCCTCCGGGTGCTCCGGTTTCCTCCCACATTCCAAAGACGTACAGGTTAGGAGCTGTAGGCATGCTATGTTGGCACTGGAAGAGTGGTGACACTTGTGGGCTGCCCCCAGAACATTGTCAGCAGCGCAAAAGGATGTATTTCACTGTGTGTTTTGATGTACACGTGACTAATAAAATATTTTTTATCTTATCTTATCTAAAACACACAGTGAAATACATCTTTTTGCGTAACTGAGAATGTTCTGGGGGCAGCCTGCAAGTGTCGCCACTCTTCCCGCACCAACATCGCATGCCCACAGGTTCTAACCTGTACATCTTTGGAATATGGCAGAAAACAGGAGCAACCGGAGGAAACCCATGCAGACACTGGGAGAAAGTACAAACTCCTTACAAACAGCGGTGGGAATTGAACCTGGGTCACTGGCACTGTAATAGAACGATGCACTCACAAGGCACAATGGGAAGATGAGCTCAGTAAGTAGAAGGTTAAAGAATTGTGTAGCTAACGTGTAAACCATACATGTGGTATTGTTGAAGGAGCTGAAGGAATATAGGTAGAAAATTGGCAGGCAAAATAGAGTGGTTGTTTTGACTAGAGCAAAGTCCAGAATGGATTTCCTTAGGGGTAAGTAGTAGGATCACTGTTTTTCTTAATATATATTAATGACTTGGACTTGGGGATAAACGGCATAATTTCCAAATCTGCAGATAACAAAAGGCATAGTGAATTATGAAAAGATTGGTAGTAGACTTAAAGGGGATTGAGAAACACTGGTGGAAGGGGCAGATAGGTGGCAGATAAAACTTAATGCTGGAAATGTGAAGTGTTATAAATTGGTCAGAAGAATGAGAAGAGGTAATATAAACCTGAGGGCACAATTCTGAAAGTTATACAAGAACAAAGTGATCTTCAGGATGGAATCTATTATTCAGGAAGTGGCAACAGGGCACCTGGAAATTAATAACAGGGTTGGGCAGAATTACTATAGATTTATGAAAGGAAATCTGTTTGACAAATCGGGTGGAAGTTTTGAGGATGTAATTAGCAAAATTAATAAAGGGCAAACCACTACATGTGATGACTTGGGACTTCAAGAAGGCATTTTATAACGTCCCATACAAGAAATTCATAAACAAAAGTAAAGAGCTAGGCATTCGAGATGATGTTCTGGTGTGGACTGAGAATGGGTTAATAGATGGAAAAAAGAAAATAGGGATAATTTGACCATTTTTGGGTTTGGAGCTATGACTAGTGGAATTCTGTGGGGATTGGAACTGGAGCCAACTATTCACAATCTATGTCAATGCTTTGGGTAAAAAGATTAAGTGTAATATATCTAAGTTTCCTGATGATACAAAATTTGGTGGCAGTATGGTGGTGTGGACTGTGAGGAGGATATAGGGAGGGGAAGTAAATGTGAGGTCATTCACTTTAGTGGAAAAGTGGAATTTTTTTTACATGATAAGAGATTCAGAGATTTTCTGAGGGACTTGAGTGTTCCTGTTCACAAAACATTGCAAGTTGAACTATATGTTCAGCAAGGGCCATACTAGGCTATGTTGTGGGAAATGAGCTTGGCCAGGTGATCGGAGTTTCAGTGGGAGAGCATTTTGGGAACAGTGATCATAGTTCCATAAGTCTCCAGATAATTATGGATAAGGATATGGCTGGAGCTCAGGGGAAAATGTCAAGTTTGAGGGAAGGCTAATTACAACAGTATTAGGCAGGCTCTGCGGGGAGTACATAGGAAGTGGCTGTTATTGAATAAGTCCATATCTGACATGTGGGAGTCGCATAAAGGTCAGCAGGTCAAAGTTCAGGAACATGTAAGAAAGACAAGGATGGAAAGTTTAAAAGAGATTTGTGAGTCGAGGGTGGTAGGTGAGTGAAATATACTGCCAGCGGAGGTGGTGGAAGCATATGTGAAAGGAACATTTGGACAGGCATGTGAGCATGAAGAGGATGGAGGAATATAGAACATGTACATGCAGATGGGATTGGTTTAAATTGGCATCATGGTCAGCACAGACCGAAAGGCCTGTCCCTTTACTGTACTCCTCTATGTTTTATGTTCTAATTTGAAAGACAATCAGTACGTTGGCCTTTATTGAAAGGATTTGAGTATAGATATATTACTCCAATCATGCATAGGTTTGTTGTGACAGCATCTGGGATATGTGCATAGGTCACTCTACTCTATCATTGATCGAGGGGCACAGCGAAGTTTCACCAAATTGACTCCTGGGATGGCAGGTCTGTCCTGTGAGGAGAGATCAAGTCAACTGGGTCTAAAGCTCTACATGTTGCAATTTTTATGTTCCTTTGTTTTCAATCACTCTCTAACTGCCTTCATTTTATAACTTCTGTATTCATTCATTCATATTCCCCAATCTGCCCCCATTACGCTATCAACGTGATGCCTGATTTACCATTAACCTCCACAGTAATCCTGGCTTCATTACATCAGAGATATTCCCTTTCTCCTATCCACCCTACCCCCACTATCTCTGTACCAACTTGCGTTCTCTCTTTCTCAGTTCTGACGAAGAGTGTTTGACATGAAACATTAGTTCTGTTTCTCTTTCCATTGCTTTGACGTACTGAATGTTTCCAGCATTTTTTGTTTTTATTTCATGTTTCCAGCATCCACATTCTTTTGATTTTCATGGGTCTTTACTCTCTTGAGTTTAAAAGAATGTGAGGTGATATCATTAGGATGTACAAAATTCAGCAGGGTGGTTGTTGAGTTGCTATTTCAGGGGTCACAATCTCAAAATTGCCTGTTCATGACATTGTTAAGAAGAGATTTCTTCATCCAGATGGTCATGAATCTTTGGATTTCACAACTCAAGAGGGCTGTGGAGGCTCAGTTGCTCAGAATATTCAAGGGAGAGATCAATATTTTTTAAAATATTAACAGTTAGTGCAGGATAGTGGTCCTGAGGTAAAAGATCATCCATGATTTCACTGAATGGCAGAGTGGGCATGAGGGAACAATGGCCTATGCCTGCTTTGTCTACTTCTTATAATGGGTTTGAGGATAAACGAGATAAGGTAAGATTTCTTTATTAGTCACATGTACATTGAAACACACAGTGAAATACATCTTTTTGCATAGTGTTCTGGGGGCAGCCCACAAGTGTTGCCACTCTTCCGGCACCAACATAGCATGCCCACAACTTCCTAACCTGTACGTCTTTGGAATGTGGGAGGAAACCGGAGCACCCGGAGGAAACCCACGCAGACAAGGGGAGAACGTACAAACTCCTTACAGACAGTGGCCAGATTTGAACCCAGGTCGCTGACGCTGTAAAGCGTTATGCTAACCGCTACACTAGGGAGCCTGCAATCAATTATAGAATACTATTTAATAAAGTATTGGAGTTACCGACAATTATTAAATGACTGGCTATGATTATTAAATCAAAGCTTAAAGTGTCAAGTTAGCATTCTTATTACAGTGGCCTTATCAATAGAGATGGACAGTCTCTTTGGCAAACTCCAAATTAAATAATTTTGCAATGACAGGGAGAGCTGTTGGTCAGATGATGAAACTCCTAAAGTGGTGCCAACCAATATTACATATACAGTACCACATATGATGACAGATATTAGCCGATTCCACTCTTCTGATCAGTGTCAGAATCTAACGTTGGACAAAATAGAGAATAGGAAACAATATGGAGGTAAATAGTTCAGTTCAGATCTTTTCTGGTGAAGGAATTCTTCTCATGTCCTTGACATTTAGAATATTGCAGGTATGCATGAATATTACAGGTAAGGCTCAAGTCATTCTGCTTCTGAATCTTAGAACAAGTTACATTGCTATTAATAGAAAACCAAGTTGTTCTAATTACCACATAATCCTACAAAATGCTGCAGGTAAGTGTTGCTGTTAACATCACAGCTTTTGACCTGCGAAGCTTAGACCTATTATTGTAATGTTAAAGTAACTCTAGAAGGCAGTCTGATGCTTTAAAGTTATGCCCAATAGTAAATAATGGACCAAATAATAACATCACATTTAACCTTTACAGGAATGAATCAGAGTCGGGTCAATAGTGAGACTCAAATAACCTGACACTGTGGTTGCTTTTTGCTCTATAAGGAGCAAGTGAACACAAATCAAAGATCAATAGTATTTTTAAAAGAAGAATGCAGGAAGACTCTATGTTATTTTGATATTTCATGAAAACTATTATTGTTTATAAACTGGTGAGAATTTACAGCTGGGGCATGAATTTAAATGTTTTTTTGTCATTTCTTCAAATCTAATTACATACTTGGTGGTGTGGACGAAAACTAGGAACTGTTGAACTCTAATTTTCCTCAGTGTCGTTCCCCAGTCAAAGTGTAAGGAGGCAGATGTCCATTCCTTCTCTTGATCACTTCACAGCAACAGGCAATCTGAATTTTGCTGGCAGCCTCTCCTCTAAGTATGTCAGCAGTAATGCAGTGGCTGCATATGGGAATGGAAGAAGATGGGTTGCTGCAAGATGTGAACTGCTGCAGCAGCTTAAAGGTCCAGGGAGAGGTTGGAGGATGTTTAATCAGTTGCAAAGAGAAATGCTGGAAAATAACCATACCATATCTTTAGCTGATCAAATTTCTCAGAAAAGGGATGGCTGCTTAGAGTGAGGGAGGGAGGCTGAATAAACCTGATGTCTGCAATTAGTAATTTGTCCCCTGCTCAACAAGCAACAGGCCAGAGTCAGTAGTGCAGGGTGGATAGTGAAGATCATTCTCAGAGAAGCATGATGCAGGGACAAGAGAGCAGTGAACTATGAGGAGACTGATAATGCTAAGCAGTGGGCCAGCTGATGTCATCCCTTGGCTGAAGAGTCCACAGACATACCTATAACTTCTTTTGAATGAAAAATGCTTGTGGTGCCCTGTAGTGAACCCAATGCTCCAGGCATGGTTTCTCTGGTCATCTAATTTCTTTACTTTTCCAAAAATTCCTGGCTTATTCTTTTTAGGTTGAAAATGGATAACCTCATTGATCCCCACACTGAATGTCACAGTTTTGGCTGCTCATCTGATCTATCAGAGCAACTAAGAAAGTGATGGAAAAAGTTCAGATACATGTTTTAACAATGGGAGCTGATGTGACATCTGAGTTCTGATGAATGACATATGGGTCATATTGTCATGCAGCACACAAGCAGGCCCTTCAGCCCACCATATCCATGCTGGCCATTTTCCAGCACATGGTCCACAGCCTCCTATACCTTGGTGATTCAAGTGCTCATCTAAATATACTTCTTAAGTGTTGTGACAATACCTGCTTCCACTACCAATCAGGCAGCATGTTTCAGATTTAAACCATCCTCTGGATAATAAATTCTTCTTCAGATCCCCTCAAAATCTCTTACATCATACCCTAAATCTATATCCTTTAGTATTAGATCCCTCTACTATGAAGAAAAGTTTCCGACTATCCATCCTTTCTATGTCCTTCATGATTTTGTATGTGTCTATCAGGTTTTCCTTCAGCCTTCGCTGCTCCAAAGAAAACAAACCCAGCCTATCCAGTCTCTCCTCATAACTGAAACTCTCCATCCCAGGCATTATCCAGTGAATCTCTTCTGCTTCCTTTCCAGTGCAATTGCATCCTTCCTATGGTGTGGTACCTTTCCCAGAAAAGATAATTTTGCCGCGGCAGACATAATTCATTTGCAGGATAATGACAGACAGATATCCTCTGAATACAACATAACTTTGCCTCTTTGACACCTTAGCAATATTTCTCACCCTGATCTGCTCTCTACAGCTTTTACAATTTGACACATACTCAAGTATAACAATGGGAGACCCCATTATTAATCTATTTTGATATCGATCAGTTGTTTAATCCAAGTGCTCACCCATTTGTCCACCAAGTCAAGCTTAACGAGTACATAGGTCTTTGCTCCTTCCATACCATTACAGTGATGCACATTGGCAAAAGAAAAACAAGGAAAACTTTGTTCCAATTATATCTCGATTTCCATTTCTCATATTTAAAGATAGAAACAATACATAAAGGCATGAATTGAGTGTCACCGGTTAAGGACTACCAAACAACAAACTACTGAACCAACATGATAATGCAATTTTCAGGATGTTCAAGAGTTTTAGCTTGGAAATATGAATTTCAATGAAATTCAAGGGTAGGACAAACATACTGCAAAAGGTAAGAAAAAGAGTTTTGAGGGGGAGGAAAGTTCCCTTCTGCTTGTCGGCAGGAAAAACTTGCTGACATTGTCCATTCAGAAGTAAACATTATTTTCACTAAAAAAGTATGGACGTTTGGAATTCTCTCTTCCAAAAGGGTGTGGATGTTGTGCATTTATTGATGTATACAATTTGATTCAGATTTTTACTGATGATGTCACTTCTGTTTTTGTTACAATGACAGCTGTTTCTTGGCTTGGTGTGCTTTGTTGCACAGTCAATGTACCTTCAGCCATCTTTCGGGTAATCTGCTCAATTTCCCTGTGATCTTTCTAGACTCTGGCACAGCAAGGAACTGCAGTCATTATTCTGTTGCTTTCCTATCCATAAAGTACGGTTTGTTTTGGTGTATTAAATGAATCCAAGTGATTCATTTAATACTAATGATTAACTACCTGCTTTGTAGGACAGAATTTAGTGTTTCAGATAACAGTAGACTAATTAGTACTTGATTCAGATTAAAATATGGGAGACTTTAATAACTCTGGAATAAGAACAGTCAAAGACAGGACAATTTTCTGAGGATGAAAAATTAAATTGATGAGCATCAGAAATGAACGTCAGTCCTTGGAGTTTTGCACTTCTACTTTCAATTGAAGCATGCAAAACACTTTCAGTTGTGTGTTGAGAAACCACCAAGGTATTTTCAGCATGCAAGTTGAATAGCTTTTGATTGATTTTTGTGTTGAAACAAAATAAATCATTGATCTTTATTCTAAATTTTGCTAAAAATAATGTCTACCTGTTAAAACATCTTTATATTAATTGAATTCACAGTTATAATTACATTTATATATGGGAATATTAAATAGTATGGACTTTTTCAATTAATTTTTTACTGAGACCATCAGTGCACTATGTCACTCTGACCCCTATATCTTTGGCCTCTTATACTGTTCAACAAATCCCAATGTAAGCTCAAGGGATAGCATCTCATCTTTCATGTAGGCATACTGCAGCCCTCAGTGCTCAACACTGAATTCAACGATTTCAGATAAGCAGCCAACCAGCTTTTCCAGTTTATATCAGAACTGGCCTGTTCTGATGTAAGGTCAACCATCTGTGAAGTAAACTCAATTTTATTGTTTCCAAAGAAGCTGCTTAACCTGCTGGGCAGTTCCAGCATTGTCTTTTTTTTAAGATTATCAGTAACTGGTATCTTCTGTATCCTACACTCCCAACTTCCTTTTCTGTCTCCTCTCCTTCATTCATCACCCTCTATTTATGCTTCCTTTGGACAGATTAGCTTCCGTTAAAATGCCTTCAGCACATTCTGTCAACTGAAACTAATCAATATTATTCACTTTCTCTCGGTATCTACCTTATCACAGGCATTCCCTATGTTCACCACCCTCCTCCTCCACCCCTCCACAACTTAAAATAGCCCTATTTTCTAACTTATCCTAGTTCCAATGAAAGGTCATTGACCTGAAACATTCTCTGTTTCTTTTTCTCCTGACCTCTGACTCTTTCCAACAATCTTCTTTTTTTTATATTTCAGATCTCCAGCATCTGCAGTATTTTTCGAGGATGCATATGGGGTGATCCCTAAAAACAGCAACACTACATGACACACTGGAGGATTATTTGACCAGCATTTGTTCCTGATGATCCACAAGTAGCTCTGAATCCTACACCAACAGGCCTCAGTTGGCAACCCAGTTGGAAAGGGAAGATAGATTATGAAAGTAAACTAGCACGAAACAGACAGTAGAAGTTTTTGTAATTATATAAAGAGGAAAAGCGTGACTAAAGTGAACGTAGGTCCCCTGGAAGATGAGAAGAGGGAATAATATTGGGTAATGTGGAAATGGCCAAAGCCTTGAACAACTATTTTGTGTCGGTCTTCAGGGTGGAGGACATGTCTAACATGCCAAATAGAGATGTTATGGATGTGATGAGAGGTGAGGACCTCAATACAATCGCTGTCACTAAAGAGGTAGTGATGATTAAAGTAGTGGGCCTAAAGATAGACAAGTCCCCTGGTCCTGATAGGATGCATCCCAGCGTACTGAAAGAAATGGCGGAAGTTATAGTAGATGCACTTGTGATAATTTACCAAAATTCTCTGGACTCTAGGCAGGTCCCGGTGGATTGGAAGACAGCGAATGTCATGCCACTGTTTAAAAAAGGATGTAGACGAAAGGCAGGTAACCATAGGCCCATTAGCTTAATGTCTGTAGCTGGGAAAATGCTGGAAGCTATCATTAAGGAAGAAATAGTGAGAAACACCCTTCCCACAAAAAAATATAACATTAGCCATCCTAATTGGTTGTGTAACAGCTTGTTAAATTATTCCATCTCACCAATATCCTTCTGTAAGCCAACACGCACTGGTTTCTCACAGTTTTTAATAAATATTCAGTTTTTTCTATTCTTCCAAAGAGCACCATATTTTGCCCAATGTTTATTTCCATTCACAAACACTGAAAATATCATAGTCCATGCTTGAACACGGAAAGACCTCGACAACCTCCGGGCATGGGCTGATGACTGACATTCATGCCACAGGCAATGAACGTCTCCAAAAAGAGAACCTGACCACCTACCCTTAGCATGGCCATGTTATTGAGTGTCTGAGTCACCCTTTATCTGGATCCTGAGTGTCATCATAGACCATAAGGTAATTGAAACCAGCTACATAAATACAGCTACTACAAGGGCAGGTCAGAAGCTAAATATCCTGTGATGAGCGACTTGCCTCTTGACACCCCAACATTTTTCTACCATTTACAAACCACAGAGGAATATTCTGCACTTGCCAGAATGAGTTCAGCTCCAACAGTGGTCAGGAAGCGTAACATCATCCAGGACAAAGCATCCCATTTGATAGACACACTGTCCATCATCCTGCCCTTCACTCCCTTCATCACTGGTGCACAGGGGCTTCGTTGTGTACTATCAACCAAATGCACTGCAGTTACTCACCTAGTCTACTCTGACAACACATCCCAAACACATTCTTCTTGATGGAAGAGGTTACAGAGATAACAGGATGTAATGTGTATCCAGTATCAGCACTGCCACCTCTTGCATCCCAGAGCAACTTGGCGTATTGTGTACAGTTTTGGTCACCCTGTGATAAGAAAGATGTTATCAATCTAGAAAGAGTGCAGAAAGGATTTACTAGGATGTTGCCTGGACTTGGGGGCCTGAGTTACAAGGAGACATTGCATAGACTAAGACTTCATTCCCTCGAATGTAGGAGATTGAGGGGTGACCTAATAGAGGTATATAAGATCATGAGGGGTATAGACAGGATGAAAGCACATCGTCTTTTTCCCAGGGAGGAGGTGCTAAAAACAAGAGGGCATAGGTTTAAGATCAGAGGCGAGAGATTTAAAAGGGACATCGGGGCAGCTTCTTCACACAAAAGGTGATGTGATTTTGGAATGAGCTGCCAGAAATAGTGGTTGAGGCGGGCACATTAGCAACACTTAAAAGCCATCGAGATTACTACATGGATAGCAGAGGTTTGGAGGGTTATGGGCCAAATGTGGTCAGATGGGACTAGCTCACTGGGCAAAAGAGTTGGCATGGATGAGTTGGGCTGAAGGGCCTGTTTCCATTCTGTATGACTCTATGACATCTGGATAGAAATTGTTCCATCATGCAGACGCAGCATGAATTCAGGGAGGGCAGGTCCTATTTGATAAACTTATTGGAGTTCTGTGAGGATACAATGAGCGCAGTGGATAGAGGGGAACAGGTGGATGTTGTACAGTATACTTAGATTTCCAGAAGGCATTCAATAAGGTGCCACATAAAAGACATATCCATAAGATGAGGATGCATGGAGTTGGGGGTAATGTATTAGCATGGATAGAGGATTGTTTAACCAATAGAAGGCAGAGAGTTGTGATAAGTGGGTGTTTCTCTGGTTGGAAATCAGTGGTGAGCGGGGTGCCGCAGGGGATGGTGCTGGACCTGCAACTGTTCATGATATATGTTAACGATTTGGAAGAGGGGACTGAGTGCAATGTATCTAAGTTTGCTGATGAAACTAAACTGAGTGGAAAAGCAAATTGTGCAGTGAATGCGGAGAGTCTGCAGAGACATATAGATAGGTTAAGTGAGTGGGCAAGGGTCTGGCAGATGGAGTACAATGATGATAAATGGGAGGTCATCCACTTTGGAAGGAAAAATAGAAGATCAGATTATTATTTAAATGATGAAAGATTGTAGCATGTTGTTGTTCAGAGGGACTTAGGAGTGATTGTGCATCAATTGCAAAAGGTTGGTTTGCAGGTGCAACAGATTATTAAGAAGACAAATGGAATGCTAGCCTTAATTGCAAGAGGGATTGAATTTAAGAGCAGGGAGGTTATGCTGCAACTGCACAGGGTACTGGTGAGGCTGCACCTGGAGTACTGCGTGCAGTTCTGGTCTCTTTACTTGAGGAAAGATATACTTGCTTTGGAGACGGTGCAGAGGAGGTTCAGCAGGTTGATTCCGGAGATGAGGGGGTTAGCCTCTGAGGAGAGATTGAGTTGCCTGGGACTATACTCGCTGGAATTCAGAAGAATGAGAGGGGATCTTATAGAAACATATAAAATTATGAAAGCGGTAGATAAGAGATGCAGGATGGTTGTTTCCTCTGGTGGGTGAGACTAGAACTAGGGGACATAGCCTCAAGATTCAGGGGAATAGATTTAGGACAGAGATGAGGAGAAGCTGCTTTTGTCAGGGAGAAGTGAATCTGTGGAATTCTCTGCTCAGGGAAGCAGTATAGGCTGTCTCATTGAATATATTTAAGACACAGTTAGATAGATTTTTGCATAGGAGGGGAATATAGAACATAGAACATTACAGCACAGCCCAGGCCCTTAGGCGCACAACGTTGTGCCGACATTTTATCCTGCTCTAAGATCTATCTAATCCTTCCCTCCCACATAGTTCTCCATTTCTCTATCATCCATGTGTCTATCTAAGAGTCTCTTAAATGTCCTTAATGTATCTGCCCCCACAACCTCTGCTGGCAGTGCCTTCCACATACCCTCCACCCTCTGTGTAAAAAACTTACCCCTGACATCCCCCTTCTATCTTCCTCCAATCACCTTAAAATTATGCCCCCTCGTATTAGCCATTGTCACCCTGGGAAAAAGTCTCTGACTGTCCACTTGATCTATGCCTCTTATCATCTTGTACACCTCTATCAAGTCACCTCTCCTCCTCCTTCTCTCCAAAGAGAAAAGCCCTAGCTCACTCAACCTATCCTCATGATACATGCTCTCCAATCCAGGAAACATCTTGGTAAATCTCCTCTGCACCCTCTCTAAAGCTTCCACATCCTCCCTATAATGAGGCGACCAGAACTGAACAAGTGTGGTCTAACCAGAGTTCTATAGAGCTGCAACATTACCTCTTGGCCTTTGAACTCAATACCCCAATGGCCAACACACCATATGCCTTCTTAACAACCCTATCGACCTGCGTGGCAACCTTGAAGGATCTATGGACGTGGAAACCTAAGGTCCCTCTGTTCCTCCACACTGCAAAGAGTCTTGCCATTAACCTTGTATTCTGCCTTCAAATTCAATCTTCCAAAGTGTATCACTTCACACTTTTCCGGATTGAACTCCATCTGCCATTTCTCAGCCCAGGTCTGCATTCTATCAATACCCTGTTGTAATCTACAGCAACCTTCTACACTAACCACAACATCACCAACCTTTGCATCATCTGCAAACTTACTAACCTATGGTTTCTCATCCTCATCTAAGTCATTTATAAAAATCACAAAAAGCAGGGATCCCAGTACAGACCCCTGCAGAACACTACTGGTCACCGACCTCCAGGCAGAATACACTCCATCTACCACCACCCTCTGTCTTCTATGGGCAAGCCAATTCTGAATCCACACAGCTAAGTTTCCCTGGATCCCATGCCTCCTGACTTTCTGAATGAGCCTTCCATGAGAACCTTATCAAACGCCTTACTAAAATCCATGTATACCACATCCATTACTCTACCTTCATCAATGTGCTTTTTCACATCCTCAAAGAATTTGATCAGGCTCGTGAGGCATGCCCTGCCCCTCACAAAGCCTTGCTGCCTATCCCTAATCAGCCCATGCTTCTCCAAATGCCCATAAATCCTGTCTCTAAGAATCTTCTCCAGTAATTTGCCCACCCAGTAATTTGAAGTAAGACTCACTGGTCTGTAATTCCCAGGGTTATCCCTACTCCCTTTCTGAAGCAAAGGAACAACATTTTCCACCCTCCAATCATCTGGCACTACTCCTGTGGCCAGTGAGGATGCAAAGATCATTGTCAAAGGTGCAGCCATCTCTTCCCTTGATTCCCGTAATAACCTTGGATATATCCTGTCCAACCCCAGTAACTTATCTATCCTAATGTTTTTCAGAAGTTCCAGCACATCCTCTTTCCTCATGTCGACATGCCCTAACGTATCAGCCTGTTGTATGCAATCTTCACAATCATCAAGGTCTCTCTCTCTGGTGAATACTGAAGCAAAGTATTCATTAAGGACCTACCCTAACTTTTCTGACTCCAGGCACATATTTCCTATTTTATCCCTGATCGCTCCTACCCTCACTCTAGTCATCCTTCTATTCTTCACATACGTGTAGAAAGCCTTGGGATTTCCTTGATCCTACTCACCAAGGGCTTTCCATGCCCCCTTCTGGCTCTCCTAAGTCCATTCCTAAGTTCCTTCCTGGCTACCTTGTAAATCTCCAGAGCCCTGTCTGATCCATGCTTTCCAGACCTCAGGTAAGCTTCTTTCTTCCTCTTGACAAGATATTCTGCAACTCTTGTCAACCATGGCTCCTTCTCTACTATCCTACCCTGCCTCAATGGGACAAACCTATCCGGAACCCCATGCAAGTACTCCCTAAACAAACTCTACATTTCTGCTGGGCTCTTCTTCAAGAACATCAGTTCCCAATTTACACTCCTAAGTTCCTGCCTAAAAAGCATCATAATTGCCCCTCCCCCAGTTAAATGCTTTCCCATATCGTCTGCTCCTATTCCTCTCTAAGGCTATAGTAAAGGTCAAGGAGTTATGGTCACTATCTCCAAAATGGTCTCCCACCAAGAGATCTGAAACCTGATCAGGCTCATTGCCTAGTACCAAGCGCAGAATGGCCTCTCCTCTGGTCGGCCTGTCCACGTACTGTGTCAGGAAACGATCCTGGACACACCTAACAAACTCCGTCTCATCTATCCCCTTTACACTAAGGAGGTGCCAATCAATATTTAGGAAGTTGAAATCACCCATGAAAACAACCCTGTTATTTTTGCACCTCTCCAAAATCTGCCTCCCGATCTGTTCCTCAGCATCTCTGCTGCTGTTGGGGTGTCTGTAGGATACTCCCAATAGAGTGATTGCTTCCTTCCTGATTCTGACTTCTACGCATACTGACTCAGTAGACGATCCCTCCCAGACATCCTCCCTTTCTACAGCGGTGCACTGTCCCTGATCAGCAAAGCCACTCCCCCACCTTGTTTACCTCCGTCTCCTGGAATACCCAGCAGCCATTCCTGCTCTTGTGACAGCCAAGTCTCTGTAATGGCCACAACGTCATAGTTCCACGTACTTACCCAAGTTAAGGGTTGTGGTGAAAAGGCAGGTAGGTGGATCTGAGCACATGCCCAGATCAGCCATGATCTTATTGAATGGTGGAGCAGGCTTGACGGGCCAGATGGCCTACTGCTGCTCCTATTTCTTATGTTCTTATGTAGTGAGAACAGTCAAGACACAATGGTCAAGCCCTTGGCAAATTTTAAACCTTTGAAGTTGGTTTGATCCTGTCATCACTGCTGAGCCAATGAGTGGCATGTTAGTAGAATGGTTACAACTAAAGAAAATGGATTAAAGTAAGGTTTTGCATAGCCGGTATCTGATTTTAACCTTATATTTTAAGTAAAGTGTTTGAATAAAGAGGCCTAGGAATTTAATAAATGAGGCTTGCTTTATTTGGCAATGTGTAACTGAATATTGGCTTTGTCCACAGTCCTGATGCAGGGTTTCAACATGAAATGTTGACACTTTCTTTCCTCCTATAGATCCTGCTCAATCTGCTGAGTTCTTCCATCAGATTGTTTGTTGCTTCTCAAAAAGAGATCCTTTCTATTTAGAACCATATTTATGGTTATAAAATGAGCCAGGGACAATGATAAACTAGTGAGCCTTGTAATAAAACTTTCCTTCAGAAAGTAGCAAATAGGAAAACCATCTTACAGTTGTTGTCACTCAATATTTCATAGTACCACTCTGAGAGAATAATCAGAACAAGTGTGTTGAAGTTACGGTGATTCTTTACAGTGCTGTAAAAGTAGAATGAAACTACACCTATTTTAATTGGAATTGGAATTGGTTTATTATTGTCACATTTACTGTGATACAATGAAAAACTTGCCTTGCATATCGTTCATACAGATCAATTCACTACACAGTGCATTGAGGTAGTATAAGGTAAAACAATAACAGAATGCAGAATAAAGTGTAACAGCTGCAGAGAAAGTGCAGTGCAGGTAGACAATAAAGTGCAAGGTCATAATGAGGTAGATTGTAAGGTTAAAAGTCCATCCTATCATACTAGGGAAAAGTTCAATAGTCTTATAACAGAGGGATAGAAGTTGTCCTTGAACCTGGCGGTATGTGCATTCAGGCTTTTGTATCTTCTGCCCAATGGGAGGGGGGAGAAGAGAGAACGTCCAGGGTGGGTGGGGTCTTTGATTATATTGGGTGCTTTAACAAGGCAGCAAAAAGTGTAGACAGAGTCCATGTGGGGGTGGGGAAGCTGGTTTCCGTGATCTGCTGAGCTGTATCCACAACTTTCTGTAGTTTCTTGCAGTCATGGGCAGAGCAGTTGCTGTAGCAAGCCGTAATGCTTCCAGATCGGATGCTTTCTATGGTGCATCGATAAAAATTGGCGAGGGTCAAAGTGGTCATGCCAAATTTCTTTAGCCTCCTGAGGAAGTAGAGGCGCTGGTGAGCTTTCTTGGCCATGGTGTCTACATAGTTGGACCAGGACAGGCTGTTGGTGACATTCACTCCTAGGAACTTGAAGCTCTCAACCTTCTCGACCTCAGCACCATTGATGTAGACAGGAGCATATGCACCGCCCTGAAGTCAATGACCAGCTCTTATGTTTTGTTGACATTGAGGGAAAGGTTGTTGTCATGACACCATGTTGCTAAGTCCTCTATCTCCTTCCTGTACTCCGAACTCGTCATTATTTGAAATACGGTGGTATCATCTGCAAACTTGTAGATGGAATTAGAGCAGAATCTGGCCACGCAGTTGTGAGTATATAGGGAGTAGAGTAGGGGGCTGAGGAGGCAGCCTTGTGGGGCACTGGTGTTGAGAATAATCGTGGCGGAGGTGTTGCTGCCTATCCTTAAGGTAGAATGGAGCTGAGACAGTGCGTATGACTTACCATCGGCCTGAAGTATGAGGTGGAACCTAGTTCTTCTGTGTAATGACATTTAATATTGATGCTAAATTCAAACTGAAAGATGGGGGAGCGAGGACATTTTCAAGGCGTCTGAGGAGACTAGTGAGAAGATAACGGAATGAGGATAGGAGACGATGCAAATGGGTTGGGAGAGAACCAGAGGGGATAGAAATTGTAATCAATGGGGGCACCCGACAGGATTTTGGAGAGATGATCAGGAAGAAGTTAAGACACAGTTTCACCGAGGTAAAGGATGTCAGAAAATTGTGGGAAGGAAATTGGCAATAATCAGTGGAGTGAGGACAAGTTGATGAGGGGTTTTATGAGAGATCCTAGCATTAGTGGGAAACATTGGAAGGGAATATCCATTCATAGGTGACTGTTCATTCCTGGTGGTCTCCTTGCATGTGCATGTCTTAGGCACAATGGACCACAATGGAAATTTCATTCTAGATTTAGAATTTACATTCTAAGTGCACTTAACGATCTGTTTCTGATAAAAGTCTGTTATGCAATGCATAAAAACATTAAGCCATGGAATAGAATTTCTAAGTCATGTCTTTCATACATGCCCTTGTACCCTTCCCCAATCTTTTAGTTGGTGGACTATGTACAAGCTATTGAAACATGGCTGCAAGGAATCATTACTCTATTATCTATGGGCAGTAAGTGAATTTGCAACCTGCAAGATATGATTAGGCTGACTAAATTTAATCAGTACAACCTTTCTTTGAAGAGTAATTAGTTGGAAGTCGTGAATGTAATGATGGGAAGCTTTCAATGTTTGATCTCATTGCACTGTGAAACTTCCTTGTAATTCATTTTTCAACATCTGAGTATTTCTGGCAAGGTCATCTCTTATTGCCTTTGAGAAGATGTTGGTGAGCACTTTCTCAGACTGCTGCAGTCCTTTTAACAAAGATACACCCACAGTACTGCTGGGGAAATTTTCCCCAAGATTTAGATCAAGTGATGAGGAAGGAATGGCAATATATTTCCAAAAAAGGATTGCGTGTGGCTTGGAGGTGAACATGCATGTGGTGATGCTCCCGTGCATCCAAACATCTTTCCCTTCTTGGCAGCAGAGGTCATGAGTTAGTGAAAGTGACTTGGAGAATATGCACGTGCAGTTAAACCTGGAAATCCCAGAATTGCTGTCAGTGATTCCCTGCTCCTCTGCAGCCTGTGATATGTTGCAAACTTGAAAACATAATCCAGGGAATTGGTAACATAATGAGAACAAATTATTCTCGACATAAGGTAGTCAGAAAATGTTATTCTTTATTGCATGAGGTGTAAGTGAGTATCTAATAATTGATAGTCCAGAATTACTACTTAGGGAACTCTCTGGCCCTAAATATTTACGTTTATGCTTGTGGATTATAAATAAGATAAAAATTTCAAAACATAACAAATGATAAAATATTTTTTAAAAACTTTTTGTGATGTTTCAGACTCTACCTTAATTTTATAGATATGTTCTAGTCTTATTTTGTCTTATTTGATGCTCTGTGAAATTATTGAAGTATTAGTTAAAATGGTGCTCTTCTTCCTGGTTTGCTGTCAGTGAGAAACCTGCCATGTGATTGGCTACTCAGCCAATCAGATCACATCACTACTAACAGATGCAAGGTATTGCATTGAACTGATACCTGAGAGCAATTAATGTTGGAAAATGCCCACTACTAAAATTGTTAGATCTCTGTAGGCAGATTTTGATGCGGTTGTTGGTAAGAGCCTTCACCTTACCACTGACTGCAAAATCCAGAGTCTTTTAAAATAATGATCACATTAAGTTCATCCACAATACTGGACCATTTTGCTTGATTTAAATGAGGTAGCTTCTAAACTACATTTTTGGATTCTGTTTAAAATTTTGCCCCAAGCAGATTAACTGTTAAACACATAAATGTCAGTGAGTGTTTTATTTTTCTCTCTTTATCCCTCCCTAGCCCTCTGCCCCTCTCTAGGTTATCCAAATATCTGTGAGTAGTACAGAGAGGGTTCTTTAATCTTGCTGAATGATGTGAACATTGTAGCAACTGCTTACTTAATTGAACAACTCAGATGTTGACAATTCTTAAAAGGAGGAAACCATGACATTGATCTTTTAATACAAGGATTTCTAATTTTGCAATTTTGTTCTTGGTGGCACCTTATTTGGCAGTAGGGCAAAACATAGCATCCACCTAGCTCGCCGAAAATGGGTGAAATCTAATATCTAGGCACAGGTATGGAAAATTTATCAATGGCCAAGCTCATCCAATGGTCTTACTTATTATCATTCCTCTTTAGAATAACAAAATCTGTGTTTCACTCACTATAATTTTAATCATCTTTCATCTCAGTCCTTTTTATGCGATCATTTGAATACACTTTTGGTTTCTGAAAATAAACTGTTATTTAAATGTTACTCTTTTCCAAATGCTTTTTTAAGGAAAAATGCTCAACAAATCTCAACCCATCATGCACTAATTTGCTGAAGTAAGTGACTGAAGTTTGTGGTGATAAATTAAAAAATAAGTTAATTATCAGGGCAAGTAGACACATAACTACTTTCCTTTAATTAAAAATGATATTTAATCTAATACCAGTGTAATCCATGCTGCTCTCTGTGTACATTACAGCTTATTCATAGTAATTTTATATATATATCTGGTAGATCCCAATCCATGGGAAGAAGTTTATTTGACACTGTTCTTTCTGGTGATTAAGCTTTGGGTAATTTCTTCAATATGTGGAATAGTGTGTGTGACCAGTCATCCAACAATGTTACATTTTTAACCCAGTTTGATGTTTTTATTAGGGATTGTCTAATATTTCTGACCTTATTGATATCTGCATTTGGCTGTAACTGAGTCCATGTGGTCTAAATGCCACCTTTCCCTGATAGTCGAGTAGCTGTATCTTTGAGTCTCAGTGCTGGAGTTATATTGGCATTTCTGGAATAAGTGGAAATAATATTCCATTTTGGGTTCCAATATAACTTTGAAGAAAGTGCTGAGAAATATGCACTGGGGGACTACATCACACCATTTGGTGACACCTATTGACATTCTGTTCTCAGCTCTTTTGCAGGAGGAGATTATCAGGTGGACAGAGGAAAAGATTCAAGGATGTGCTCAAAGCCTTCTTGAAGAAATGCAACATCCTCGCTGATTTCTGGGAACCTTTCACTCATGAGAGCATGACGAAGAGAAGGAACATTTGGGATGATATTTAGAACGTCAAGGCCATGCCTCGGGAGCACACGGAAACTTTTGTAGAGATTGAGCACATCACCTCATAAGTTATGCACCTCCTCCTCCCCAGCCGTGCACCCCCCCCCCCCAGACTGAGCAAAATCTGCCCCCATTTGTGGAAGAGTCTGTGGTTCCCTCATTAGCTCATTAGCCACCTCAGAACCCACAAGTGCAAGTAAGTCAGCTTCAATTCCAAGGGATTACCTAAGGAGAAGGTAACTCATGCAGAGTCAAGTATACATTTTAAAAAAATGCTGGATCTCTTTTGCATTCTGTAACAGAAGGCAAGCTGAATTAATGCTTACACTCTAAAAATATTTTGTATGTATTAGTCGTGAGTGAATCTCTGATGATTTGCATGCTGGTCACAAGAGTAGGATTTGTAGAAAGATGATAGCAATCAGATACTGCCAGCTACAAGTCAAAATAGTAACCACCATTCTGAGACTTGTAGCCACAGCACACTATGGCATTGTCTTAACTCAACTTAAAATCGAAGATTTGGAGTCTCTGAAAATCAATGAAACAAAAACATAAAAATATTTAGCAAGAATTTAGAAATAATAGGATTGAGAATGGTCTTTAGTGACAGCACAATATGGGCATTAATTATTGCTCTCTGATTTCTTACAGGTTTATAGCAGTCTATTGTCCAGAGGAAGTCATATGTCTCATCCTGTCCATGCTGTAACTATTTAAGCTACATTCACTTCTCCGTCACTTCTTGGTCCATAACCTCCTAAATTACAGCTCTTCAAGTACCAGACTAGATACTTTTAAAGTACTGAGATAATACATTGACATGGATACAAGAGTGGCTAACTAACAGAAAACAGATAGGGGCAGTCCCCGGGTTATGTATGGGCTCCATTCCCGAGAACTTTCCATAGACAGATTTTTCTGTTAAGTCAGAAATGAACAATTTCAATGAGGGTTGATTAGTGTGAACATTTATTTATTGTCTTTCCCTGTGTAATTCCAATGGTACAGAGTCAGAATGCCTCTCATCCAATAGCTAGTTTCAATAGCCTTGAAGTATCAATGGATGTTATGTTGTTTGATAAAGTATTTTTCAAGTATCAGTAGAAGAGATTGCCTTGTCAGTTTCTGAAGCAATCTCTTAAGAGGCCCTGTGTTCTCAACACATTTTTTTTTATTTACAGCGTGGTAACAGGTCCTTCCGGCCCAATGAGTCCGCGCCGCCCATTTTAAATCCAAATTAACCTACCCGTACGTCTTTGCAATGTGGGAGGAAACCAGAGCACCTGGAGGAAACCCACGCAGACACAGGAGAACGTACAAACTCCTCACAGACAGCGACGGGAATTGAACCCCGATCGCTGGCACTGTAATAGCGTCACGCTAACCGCTACCCGTATTGGTGACTGTTTGATTAGTAGGGGGAAGTTACATTAAATTTAAATTAAATTTTATTTACAGCGTGGTAACAGGCCCTTCCAGCCCAACGAGTCTGCGCCACCCATTTTTTTAAACCCAAATTAACCTACCTGTACGTCTTTGCAATGTGGGAGCAAATCGGAGCACCAGGAGGAAACCCACGCAGACGCGGGAGAACGTACAAACTCCTTACAGACAGCGACGGGAATCAAACCCCGATCGCTGGTGCTGTAATAGCGTCGTGCTAACTGCTACGCTACCATGCCGCCCAAAGAAACATGTAAACAGTTTTTTTGCAGACTAGTTGTCTTTTGAATTAACTAGCTGCTATCCCTGTTCCAAGACTCCTAAACATGTTTGCAATTCTGTAACTGACTTCCCTAACTTGAACATTTCTTAAAAAAATTAATGGAAGAATTTGTGTAAAGTTGGATTTCTGTAAGTCAGGTCTTCTGTTACCCAGGGAGTCCCTGTACGTGATAAATGGGTCTTTCTCAGCTTGGCAATCAGTAACTAGTGGGATGCCACAGGAGTCACTGCTGTGGCCTCAAATATTTACCATCTTTATTAGTGACTCAGATGAAAGGACTGTATGCACAGTTACCATATTTACTGATGATACAAAGATGGGTGGGTTAGTAAACTGTGAGGAGGACAAAAAGAGTATGCAAAGAGATATAGATGTGCTAACAAGGAGTTGGTAGAATCAAGATTATCCACTTGGGAAGCAAGAATGAAAAAACAAACTATTATTTATTTAATAATAATAGATTTCAAAATGTTGCAGTACGAAGGGATCTGTGGGGATTGCTAGTACATGAAAATACAAACAGTTAGCACATGGGCATAGCAGGTAATTAGGAAGGCTAATGAAATGATTTTTCTTATCACAAGGGATATGAAGTATAAAAGTAAGGAATTTTTGTTTTGCAAATTTACGAATCACTGATGGGGCTACACATGCTTTACTATGTATAGTTTTGGTGTCCATATTTCAGGAATGACTTAATTGCTTCAGATGCAGTGCAGAGGAGGTTCGCCAGGTTGATTCCCAGGATGAAGCGGTTGATGTTTCAGAAACAATTGAGCAGGTTATTCAAAGGTGAAAACCAGTTGCACTCAGGAATCACCTGCATTCCCTGTCTGGTCCTCTTGGTTGATCTAGGGGTAACATATCTCCTCTCTGTCTCTAGAGACTGTTTATTTTTAATGCCAAACAGGACCTTTCTCCACCTCAGCATCAAGTTCTCAGTATAACCAAATTCCTGACTTTGGACAGTGGTCAAGTTATAATCTACAATAACTTGATATATCAGCAAAATCTATTTATTTATATTTACATTTAAGTCAGCTGTTCTTTGTTGAGTGCTATATTATTCCTTCAGAAGTATATTCCTCCTGTAGGTTCATTATAATGCAGAATTTATATTATTAATGGTAGTGGTGGCAGTTTGAGGTACATCAGATTTACGATTGTCGGTATAAACTATTTATTGCCACATACTAAGTATACTCTGGAGTGTTATTGACATGTTCATACTCATGAAAAACCAGAGGAGTGGTCCCATGCTTCAGGTATTGCCCCTCTTAGTCCATATCAAGTTACATCTTTTCTTTGTATTCACTGATAACAAATAGTCTATTCAAATATGGACAGTTTGCATTTGTACACACCTGGAGCTTGAAAACAACTTGACTGCCCAGAAATTTGTTCCTGCATTCATTCTCCCAGTGGTCCTTGCCCAAGTATTTTCAACTTTATCAAAGCCTAGCACTTTTGTTATATGTGTGTTTCCTGCAAGAGTAATTTTGAAAATAAAAAAGGTAACTTTTCTTCACATTTCTCTCCCCATTCATTTTTTTTCTTGCCAGCAGGGATTTACATGTGCAAACAGTTATCCTTTAAAGCAAGCAACAGTCCTTTAAACAATTTCTGTCTTTAGCCAACTGTAGGATCTCCTAACACTCCTTGTCCTCGTTTCGTGCAGACAGAGATATTATTGATATGGATTTGAAGAACACAAAATTCTCTTGCTGTTCTAACTAATATAATTTCTTTTAAAAAATAACACTGCCAAAATAGAGGAATTGTACATTGACCACAATCTTATTTGCTGTGGGCATGTTCTTCTGTATCAGAAATACAGAAAACACCTTGGTAGTATTTATAATAGAACTGCCATAGGACTTCTTGCTTCCAGATGTGATGTAAGATGAGGACATTTTGATTGCTCAGTAGTATTTTATAAATGCATCCAGGGATTGAAATTACTTTTGTCAATAATAACAAGCTGAAGCAAATTTAGGTAGTGTTACTGTGCGTGCTGTTTTTTGTAGAAACAGAACAACAATGAATTCTGGCTGTTGATTTTGAATATGATGAATATAACATTTAGTTTTGGAACTGTGTTGTAACTCTGAATAGTTGACTGTCTTCTGTTGCCAGTCATTTATTTGTAACTGAGGTTAAATATCAGTAAAGCGTTAAATGATTTTTCTCCCAAAGTTTCACAAATGTCAGTGAGGAATTATGCAAATATCTCACAGTCAGCAGCTGGGATACATACTTTCTAACTGAATAACTATGTTAATTGAGATGTGCCTGTCAATGTTGTGCTATTCAGCTTTGATACAAAATCATTGTCACAGCTATGGATCAATAACAATCCATAGATAGTTCTGGGGTTCAGACAACCAAGTACATTTTCAACTCAAAGCAGCAGGAATAATGCTGAGCAGAGAGTAATTTATGCTAATTGGTACTGTGATTACGCTATAATAGATTTACAAAGAAACAGTGTTTACAGGATGATTACTCTAGTTGAATGAGAATGAGATCATATTTATTTAATGCACCTTCTATAAACTCAAATATTTCTTGTTAATGCAAATCATACAGATCTGTACATTAAAAAAAAATGAACAGTGAAAAGTGTCCTCTTGTAATGAACTGATTGGCCAAGATCGTGCTGCCTCTTTCTAAAAGCTTGACTGGACCCCGTAAACCACATTATCATAAATGATATGGTAAAAATGGAAGTTGAATATCTGGAGCTTTGGATGATTTTCTTCCCTTTGGTGAGAGAGATCATTATTAGTCCAAAGCTGGAATTTCTACTTTGCTCTTCTGCTTTAATATAATCACCTGCAGACCTAGAGTTGACCATGTGTGTATATATATTCCAAATCCAACTTTTTCCTCCTTCTGGCTCAATTTTAAGAATGCCCCCCTCCCCCCACCCCTTCAGCAGTGTAGATTGGACACCACTTTTACATTATGCCGGAAATCAACTAGGTCATGGGATTGAGCTCCAGTCTGTGGTCTTTCCAGCTTGGTGCAGCCACCCAACCACTCTGTCTCTCAAATCTTTCCTCATCCAGTGTAAGGCTGACATTAATTGTCTTTCCTAGCCTATGGCAGAAATAACTTCTGTCCCTTCCTTCCTTCCCTTTCACCACTTAACGATGAAAAGCCCTGAAGATGATGACAAGGAAAAAAAATTATTGATGGAGATATTCTGGATGGATCTGATAATGGAGCCAAAGGCAGTCCTATTGAGAATGACAATGGAGGGCATGGAAGGGGTGTGGTGTGGTATCCCAGACAAAAACTGAAGAGGGTTGAGGTGGAAAGGAGGAGTGACATACCACGGTCACAAACAATGCTACTAATGAGTCTGAGTACCATTCCAGTGGTGTGGCATGTGCAGGCCGATTTGAACATGGAACTTCAGGGAACATAGAACTGGATTTGAGAGAGGGTACACATTCAAGAACTTAGGAGTGAAAAGCAGTTTGGAGATGGGTGGCAGCACAAGGACAGAGAGGCTAAACATATTTTTTCTTTCAGAAGTCAGCTGCCTAATTTCCACCAGGTCAGGTTTGAATGGGAGAGGTGGGGGTAGGAAATGGGTGGTAGTTAAAAGTAGGGCCAATATCATTTGAACGCAACAGTGTATTCCAGACCACAACAAGTTATTTCATTATGTGACCACTGGTTCTTTTGTCACTCAGTTTAAATATATAAATCTTTTATCTACCAATCTTTCCTGTGCCCTAATGCAGAACTCTTATTTATCAAGATCTTTTATGATCCTGAATATATCTGTAAAATATCCTTCCAATCTTCTTTGCCTAAAGATAACTTTTCCAGCCTGTCAACCTAACTGAAATCTTCTTCTCTGGCACCACTTGGTAAATCTCTCATGCCCCTTTCTGAGGCTTAACTTCTTTTCTGAACCTACTATCAAGAATTGAATATAGTACTTCAGCTCAGGTCATTGTTCCATAATATTTCTGCATCACTTAACTTGTCTTTGTACTTTACTCCTCAAAAATTAAGTACAAGAAAAGCATATCTTTAATAATCTTTTCAACTTGTCCTGTCATCTGCAAAGGTTTGTGTACCTGCAGGCTGCATTTTCCCTATTTTTAGTTCAGACTGTCTTATTATTTATTTTTCATTCATGGTCACTAGCAAGGCAGCATTTATTCCTCATCCTCAACTACTCTTGAAATGGTGGTAGTGAGCAGTCTTTTTGTACTACTTGCTGCGTTTGTGGCAAAGGAACTCTCAAAGTGCTGTTCACTGGGGAATTCCAGGATTTTGATTAACTAAAGGTCTGTTGAAATGACATTCTCATAATAGGATATGCTTTGCAGTGGAACTTGGAGGTGATGCTGTAAATATGTGCTTGTTACCCTGACTTTTTAGGAGCTATAGGTCACAGGTTTGGGAACAGTTATCAAACAAGCCTTGGCAAATTGTTGCAGTGCATTTTGAAGATGGTATATATTGCAGCCACAGTGTGGCAGTGGTGTAGAGAAACATTTAGAATGTTGAAAGGAATGGACAGAGTAGATGTGGCCAGGCTGTTTCCCTTGGTGGGTGAGTCCAGGACCAGAGGGCACAATCTTCGAATTAGAGGGTACAGGTTTAAAACAGAGTTGAGGAGAAATTTTTTTAGCCAGAGGGTAGTGAATTTATGGAATTCTTTGCCACATACAGCAGTGGAGGCCCGATCATTGGAGGCGTTTAAGGGGAAGATAGATAGTTATCTAATTAGTCAGGGTATCAAGGGATATGGGGATAAGGCCGGAAATTGGAGCTAGAAAGGAATAGTTTTTTTTTCTCATGGACATTCCGCTATTTCTCATTTCTTTTTTCTTTTTCCCTTTCTTCTCTTTGGAGCAGACTCGATGGGCTGAATGGCCTACTTCTGCTCCCTTGTCTTGTGATCTTGTGAATGTTTAGATTAGTGCTGGGGTGCATTTTCAATGAGTTGCTTTATCCTATTGGGTTTGAATTCAGCCAGGCAAGTGGACAGTAGTCTACACTTCTAATGTGTGCCTTACAGGTGATGGAAAAGTCCTGGGAAGCCAGGTATTAATATCCTGCATTTATGTGTTAGTTGAGTTAAGCTTATGATCAATTATGATGTTCAGGATGTTGATGGTGGGCAACTTAATGATGCTAATGCCTTTACACCTCAAGGGAAAGAGTCACCCTTGGTAGTTCTGACCGTTGCCAGACATTTGAGTAAATTACATTGCGCTAGCCACTTATTAGCACAAATGCATCGACATGAACTTCCTCATTATCTGAGATACAGTGAATGCAGTGGAATATTGTGTGACCATCCCACTTTTAAAGTTAAGATGGCAGGGAGACCATTGATGGCCATGCTAAATATGATTGGACTACTATACAGCTTAATGAAACTCCTATAGTCCTAATCCTAGTAATTGCTAAAAGCAGCTTCTTTAATGCGACCGTAATATATCACCTTACACTGACATGTCATGAATTTCACCTACCATTTTATATTCCCACTTTGTAAATTTATTTATGCTCTTTTCATTACTATTTTCTTAATTCTTTACTATGTTTTTTGATTTTCATATCATCTTGAAACTTTGTAATTATGCCCCATATATCCAAGTCCAGGTCATTAATACATATCCAAAATATATATACAACTGTTTGAAAGGCAATCTTTTGTGGTTATGTAGACCATCCACCTGGTAGATAGCACTAGCTGTTTCTTTAGGCTTGTCGTCCTCTTCCACATTGGTTTCCAAGTCCTCATACTGTACATTATTTGAGGATATAAGCATTGTGCAGAGTGCTATTCCAGATATTGCCTGTTACCAGGCATATTGCAGCACTATTCTTGCTAGAAATTAATGCAATATTTTAAATCAGCTCTCAAGTTTTTGAAGAGCTGCTGATACATATTTCCTAACCTACTTTGGTATGCTGCAGAACCAGCCAAATTGCAGGCAGTCTACCAAGTATACACTGAATGATGGTAATATTACAAGATTTAACAATTTATATGAAGATCTCTGATCTTGTCATCTCGATACCAAGATTAAGAAATATTTCCTAATATTTCTTATGTTGGAATGTATCAACCTTGATAGACAAATGATCAGAACATTGGAGTACCAATCTGCTTCATAACCTCTGTTACTTCAATTGTTTCCCTATCTTCCATGCATGACATATCCATGGTCCCGCTGAGTTTCTTAAAAAAAGAATGATGAATTATTTTTATAATTTTCAGTCTGTAAGAAATGCTTGACCAGCCCTTACAACATATCTAATTGATTTAAGGCTAACTGATGGAAGTCTGCTTCATGCATCCATTACTTTGGTTGAAAAGCAAATACTCTGAGTTTCATTCATTCCTGAGGCATTATGAATGGGCTAGATTTCCCAGGCAAAGATCATCAGGAGTAAAATAATACACTAGACACAGTCCTGATGCAGGGTCTTGACCTGAAGTGTTAACTATCCCTTTGTCTCCACAAATGCTGCCTGACCTGCTAAGATCCTCCAGCGGTTAGTGTGAAATAAAAGAATTTTTCATGTATACAGTCCAGTTTGACTTATTTGATTTATTCATGTTGTCTATTCTTCTTTTAAAAGCCTGGATCATGTGCCATATTAATAATTTTCTCTCGTCTGATGGCACACTCTTGTTTCCTGGTGATTTAACTGAACTTTGTCACTACTCTGATCCCTAATCAGTGCATCAATTGACTACTGAAGATACCGTATACAATATTCTAAAGTGGTGATTACCTGTACAAGAAAGGAATAATCCTTTCTGATTATTGCCAAATGATCTTGAATTCTATTCTAGTATTAATATCTCTTGTAAAAATAGTTTTACCATTAACTGTTTATGTTCAATAAAATGTCAATCACCTTAAGATCTTTTCCCACCTTTGCTAAGGAGCATATTTTATAGCAGTCACTAATTTCATATAATCTTCTCCAGTGTGCCTTGCTTGACATTTATTACTGAAATCCATTTGTAATTCTTTAATGTTTTGCTTAGTTGGTCCATAATCCTTTGAATATTTATCAATCTGCCTTGCATAAATCACATGGCCAGGCAGCTTAAGGTCATTTATAAATGTTAAATTTAAAATAAGTATCCCCCACCTGATCATTTACTGAATTGTAAATAGCAAGTGACCCAAAAGAGAATCCCCCAAGAACTCTAATGTCACTGCTTTTAGACAGATCTTCTATTATTTTTGATCACTTTCAGTACTTTTTCAGTAAAAACAATTTTAACTCCAACTGGTATTACACATGGAACTAGGCCAAGTGTCTTCTGAAAATCCACATAACTATATCCATTGGGTAGATCCCATTTATTGAATATTTACTTCATCAAATAATTCTGGCAGATTTGTAAGGCATGACCTTTTGCTTCTAAATCCATGATGGCTGCTACTTATAAATTCTGTAATCTTCAGATGAATATTAATACAACTATTTAAAAATTCTTCTGGAGGGATTTAGGGGATCTGATCAATTACTCCTGAGTCTCCATTGTTCTCAGACAAGCAATTTTTTGATCTAATGCACAGGTAGTGCATATTCGAAGAAAGACTTATATGGAACATGATTTCCAGCCTATTTATTTGAATGACTGGTGACCAATTGGTCACAATATAGAATGTTTTTTCTTTCATCCATTTTCTGGGATGGGCGAAAGAAAAAACATTCTACATTGTGGCAACCTCTCTACCAGTTACACCACTGTGCTGACCAAATCCTCTTCCTCTGAAGGCCAACACATTATTTGCCTTGCTAATTGCTTGCTGCATGTTAACTTGCAGGGATTTGTGTCAAATATTTACCCACTTCCCTGTGAACATCAACACCTTCCAATCTTTTACCATTGTAAAATTACTCCACATTTCTATGTTTGTTACCAAAATGGATGACTTCACAATTCCACATGATGTTCAATTTGCCATATCCTTGTCTTTCTCACAGCCCACACCGCCATCTAATTTTCAGTCATCTTGAAGACATCAGTCCCTTGGGTGAAGGTACTTCTAACATTCTGTTAGACAGGGAATTCCAAAATTCCCTGGGTCCAGAGATAATAAAGGAACAGAGAGAAGTTTCCAAGCATGTGACCGAAGGGGAAGCTCAGATGATAGTGTATACAAAGGCCTACCACCATTGTCCTTCTTGATGGCTTGGTAGGTTCTGCCAGAGTAGCTTCGGTGAGCAACTGCAGTGCATTTTGTATGTGGTACACATTGCAGCCGTGTTGCATCAGTGATGAAGGGGATGTATGTTTAGGGCAGGGGATGGAGTACCAACCATCTGGTCTATTTTGTCCTGGAGGTATCTTGAATGTTGTTGGCCTAGGCAAGTCAACGGTATTCCATCGCATTCCTGACATGTACCTTACGGAAAGGCTTTGGGATGTCAGAGGGTGACCCACTCCTTACAGATTACCCAGTCTCTAACCTATTCACATCAATTAATAATATTTTTTCTTCCTTTGAAAATATAATCCAGTGCATGAACACTCCTTACAGAAATGCAAAGGTGAAAAATTATTTACTTATTTTCTTTTATAGTCCATGATATTAGACTCCACCACCCCTCCCTGCTGCAACTGAGAAATAGGATACAGGAAGGTTTATTTTGCTGTCCGTCCACATCTTATTTACACCGTTATGAATATTAGTAATTCTCCCTCACAGGTCCATTAACTTCTCTGTGATTAATTTTGCTTCTTACCAATATTAACAGGTAATTTGCAGTTGCCTATTAACAACAGCAAATTAAATTACCAGCATAATTTTGGGATGTGCGTGGAAACCAGAGCCCCCACAAAAATCCACATGGTTACAAACTCCACACAGATTTCACCCAAGATCTGATCAAATCTGGAGCTGTAAGGCAGCAGTACAAACTGCTGTGCCACCATTAGGTTGGTTTCTGGATTGTTTCATATCACTCCTGAAACCTGACTGGATAACTCTGATGGAAACCTTGCTGATGCAGTGATATAATTTTGGGGTCAGGTGGACATTCCATTTTCAGAGCTGGGGAAATTAGGGATACTGTCCTGGAAATGCCCCTCATAGATTTTAAGGGTGATGTATTGGACTGGAATCCCACTGTGCTAATTCCCATTATTTCCCTTCTATCCTTTGGCCTTGTACTCCCCCACCACTTCACATTACTGACTCACACCATTCTCACACCAGACCCATTGGTCTCACTCTCCAACTGCTCAATCACTTGTAGCCCAGTCGCCTGGCTCCACAATTGCTGACCCCCTGAACCATAGAAGCCCTGAAATCTTAACTGCTAATTCCCCTAGCCCCTGAGCTCACTGATCACAGCCTACCCCAAACCAGCAATCTGACTACTGGTGTCTTTCTGACAGCTCTCTTTTCCCCTCCCAACTCCCAGACCAGGCCTCAATCCCAAACACATTGTTCCCTTCTTGACCACAGACCTACTCAACAGTAGGGTCTGAGTCACAGAACCTCAAGGATTGCTGAAGTTTGCAGTAACAGACCCATGATTAAAGTGGTCAAGGGCATGCATGTGTTTCACTGTGATCTCTGGGCCATATTGTCAGCAATAGCCCATGTGAGAGATTGTATTACTTCAATGCTTATGGAAGCTTGAAATTTAATGTTGTTAGTTGCTTGTGAATTATTGGGAGTGTTAAAATTCAATATACCAGCCAGAACTGAGAATCTGCAGATCCATTCAGTTCTTGATTAGTTTAATGTGACTCCTGCTGTGACTGGGATTATGCTGCACTACAGGGCTGGGATGGTAGCCAAATAGGAGTCTGTGCTCCCCTGCAAAACACTTTTGAAGCAGTAGATAAAAGGAAACCACTTTGTTGACAATCAGTAAATATACATGTACGCACTTGTCTGATTTAAACACAATTTGTAAAGTGCAATTTTAATATGGTGTTGCTTTGAGTGTGAAAGAACAGGGAATCAGGCACTCCTGTGAAAGATTATACTGCAGCATGAGTTGTGTGTTGGATCGACTGGGTCAATTCATGTTGGCTTTGGAACGGTATTGAGCTTTTCCCCAATGTAAATCCTGGATTTACATGGACCCACTATAAATCCAAAGCTTATTATCATTCCACACCTTGCTGTCTGCAAGTGGATTCTGATGGCAGAAAAATTCCTGAGCATTATGCTGGAGAATTGGCCTCCCTGACTCTCTGCAAGTCAGGATGGGAAACCCTATTCAGTTCTTGGCCTGGAGAATGGAGAAGGTGTTTGTACAAAAAAAGGTTTACTTTGATTTTTATTGATTTGTTTTTTAATTATTTTTACATTGAACATGTTTAATTTTTTTAATTTTATAATTATTTACATTACTTTTAATGGTTTTTAAACATCTCTGAATAATAGAGACATTTAAAAACAGTGAGTAAGCCTGGAATGCCTTGACAGGAGACAAACCTACTCTTCCAGCTTTATTTCCCATCAAAAGCTATCAGGACATTCTGGACATCAAAGGCTGTTAAGGCAGCAGTTTACCCAGCAATTTACAGCAATGGGGGCTTTTAAGAGGGGCTTGGATGGGCACACGAATAAGAAGAAAATAGAGGGATATGGCATTCTGTAGGTAGGAGGGATTAGCTATGTTGGCACAAACATTGTGGGCCGAAGGGCCTGTTCTGTGCTGTACTGTTCTATGTTTTATGTACCACCTGAGGCCTAGACACCTCTGAGGCCTTACTGCATTTTGCCACACAACTTCTGTGTGAGGACAGTTAACAATGTTGACAGGTTGCATTTGGCTGCCTGCCTCTCCCTGCAGCCTCTGTCATCTCCCTAGTAGCCATGATGTGTGTTGCTGTTGCACTTTTAAAGATGGAGTGCAGTATGGCACAGAGTTGCTGCATGCATGAAAACGGGTGAAATTCTGGTAGGAATCACACAGGTCTCATTTTAGCATTTGATTTTGGGTGTAACCCATCCTAATGCTGTTCACAATTTGACTGATTTCAATTTTCTATGGGCATCCAACTGGCCATTTGTGCTAAATGCAGTTATGTTCTAGCTCACCAAAAATTGATATAATCCAGTTTCTTGGGAGAGTATTTTCCCACTTAGCCAAGTCCTTAAATACATAACAAAGAGATTAGACTTCAGAAATCAAGATGAAGGAAAAACCTATTTCATTGTTGTTCTTCCTGAAATAGACAGAGAAATCCTTAGCACTTGTGCAGGAGTATTCTTACACATTCCTTGTGCAGGCAATGTCCTGTCTTCATACTGAGCACACTCTCCATTGGGGAAATATCACTCTTCATTGTCTGCTGAATGGGATAGATTCAGAACAGATGTAGCTGGGGGCATCAGCAGCTGTCAAATCTATTCCACTAAAATCTCTAACCACATATCGCAAAATATCCCTCATTCCACCCACATTATCAAGCTTGGTGACCAATTCTGATTCAACGAAGAGTATAGAGAACATACTGGGAGGACAAGAGCCTCACCTAAAAATTGGTTGCTGGTCTGGTGATGTTATAACATAGGACAACAGGCATGCCACAATAATAGAAGCAGCATGCAAGAGACATAGTTTAGCAAAGCTTAGGAATACAGTTCCACTGCATCTGATCACGAATAGTAGAAGGCAGTTAAGAAATGCTGGGGGGGGAGGGTTGGTGGTGGGGGGGGAGGGGTTGGTGGTGAGGGTGGATGGCTCTATGGTCATTCTCTTTTCTGCCTTTGGAGGAATAAATACGTGCAAAAGACAAGGCTGAAATATTGCAACTATCTTAAGCCAGAGATGCTGAGTGGGCAATGCCTTAGACTCCTCCTGAGGCATTTCAATTAGAAACCATTTTCAGCCATTTGATTCACTCCATTGGATACCAAGAATGGCAGCCTGTATTGGAGCCTCTGAGTTACAGAAAACAAGTCTAGATCTGACTACAAAGTGTTATGAAAACCTCTACAAGACTGGCAAGACTGAGACTTGCCCTGGATGAAGAAGCTGGCTTAATTCAACACATTAACTGTCTTTACCTTTCAACACCAACATATAATAGTTGCAGTGTGTATGATCAGCATGATGCACTGCAATAATTGACGTGTCATCATTAACAGTACCTTCCAAATCTGGAACCTCTACAACCTATAAGAAGAGTAGCAGATATGTGACAATGCTATAAGGAGAAGTATAAGTTGGACAAACTTGAATTGTTTTCTCTGGACTGTTGGAGGTTGAGGGGGCGACCTGATAGATGTACGTAAAATTATGGGAGGTATAGATAGGGTAAATAGTCAGAATCTTTTTCCCACGATGGAAGTGATAAACATTAGAGGGCGTAGCTTTAAGGTGAGATGGGGGGATGGATGGGGGGTGGCTGGGGAGTGAGTTTAAAGGAGATTTATGAGGAAATTTTTTTTTACACAGAGTGGTACATGCTACCAGGGGAAGTAGAGGAAGCAGATACAATAGAAATGTTTAAAAGGCATTTAGACAGGAACATGAACAGGCAGGGAATAGAGGGATATGGACCATGTGCTGGCAGATGGGATTAGTTTAAATTGGCATCATTTTATTCCTAACAGGTCTTTGTGGGCCCCTTCACAACATGAAATACCGAAATTCAAGAAGGTGGCACAATATCTCAAGGGAGTGGCAATAAATGTTGGCCATCTACCATGAAATAAATCCATGCAAGTGAAAGCGAATGGTTGTTGTTCTTCACTTTTGTCCAAGTCGTGCACTTTTACATGAATAATGCTGAGCGTGCACGAGAAAGAAATTCCCAAAATCAACAAATTCAATTAATCAAACCTGATCCTAAATGAATTAAAACACAAATTAAAAGTGACAAAAGGAGGAAAAATGGTTTGTGCATATCCTGCAGGGAGGTAGTTAAGAGGGCTTCGGTTGGATGGATTGTTAAAAGGGATTGATTGGGCAGTTGGAAGCTTGTAGGCTGAAGTGACAGCAACTGGGGCTGAATCTAAGCAGAACCGTGAAAACATTCCTTCAATATTTAAAAGAGCCAAGGGGAGAGTCAATAAAGTGGCAACCATTATAAATGCAAATAAGCTTGTTGCTGAGAATGGTCAAAATTAGTTTTATGAATGACTACTACTACCAAGTATTCACAAGGGTTCAAAATTGGTAAGTCCCTGAAAATTGGGGTGTAAATATCAAGATGCATATTGAAACATCTCAGTACAATGCTACCAGCCTGCTTGCTCATTATAAAGATTTTTCAGTGCAGCCTGTGTCAATCATACTCCTTCATTAGCTGCCATGAAACTGTAGCGCTTCCTAATATCAAGAGTAACTTGCACTAAAAAGTTGACTGTGCTGCTTAAAGTTCTTAAAGTGGAAGAAAATTGTGGCTGGAGCAGATGTTGCAAATCATTCCGCAATGAGTTGGATCTGGGAGAGAATTGAAGAGTTGTTCAACATGTGAGAGCATAAGCACTTAGGTTTATGTGCAATGCATTGAAAGTCTTCATGGAGGATGAGAGATGTTCTGGCTCCTCAGGGTGAACAGGAGTTATCCAGCATATTGAGGCGAAGCTGGTGACAATGGATGGTCACAGAGATAAATGCCAGGAGTTTACTCCAGGAATATGGACGCAGCAAGAAGTTCAATCATCTTACACAAGTCATCAAGACAGTGAATGGATATGTCATATCTTACCATTTTCATTACAAATTTTAGACCCTGGTTAATTCAATACAGCAACAATTCTCACCTACCATCAATATCTATCAGTCCAGTCTCATACTTAACAGTCACAAACTTCAACTCACTCTGGTATAATTAGCATCATTGCAAGTATCACGACCACATCTCACAGTTATCCAACCATTATATCCACATGGACTCAAACATAATTACAGAGCATCACTAATATATTTCCATTTCATTTGCAGGAGAAGATGATGCATAACTGGAGGCAGCATGAACTAATCAGAGGCAGAGAGATGCACTTTGGGGTTATACCCCAGGGATAAATTAATACTAGCCATTTTGGAAAGGGCCATTGCCAAGGCCATTAGTGGGGAGTAATGTGTCAAATATTGAAGTATCCCTATACCTAATCCTTCTCATGTTCACTGTTGCTATCACCCTGCATCTTAACTCCTTTCTTGATTTACAAAATGCAGATAGTGTCTGCAATAGCATCTGGGCAGTGTGGAGGAGCAGAGGGATCTGGGGGTTCATATCCACAGATCCCTGAAAGTTGCCTCGCAGGTGGATAGGGTAGTTAAGAAAGCTTATGGGGTGTTTGCTTTCATAAGTCGGGGGATCGAGTTTAAGAGCTGTGAGGTAATGATGCAGCTCTACAAAACTCTGGTTAGACCACACTTAGAGTATTGTGTCCAGTTCTGGTCACCTCATTATAGGAAGGATGTGGAAGTGTTGGAAAGGGTGCAGAGATTTACCAGGATGTTGCCTGGATTGGAGAGTATGGATTATGAGGAGAGACTAAGGGAGCTAGGGCTTTACTCTTTGGAGAGAAGGAGGACGAGAGGAGACATGATAGAGGTGTACAAAATATTAAGAGGAATAGATAGAGTGGACAGCCAGCGCCTCTTTCCCAGGGCACCAATGCTCCATACAAGAGCGCATGGCTTTAAAGTAATGGGAGGGAGGTTCAAGGGAGATGTCAGAGGGAGGTTTTTCACCCAGAGAGTGGTTGGGGTGTGGAATGCGCTGCCGGGGGTGGTGGTGGAGGCTGATATGTTGGTCAAGTTCAAGAGATTGTTAGATAAGCATATGGAAGAATATAAAATAGGGAGATATGTAGGAGGAAGGGGTTAGATAGTCTTAGGAGTGGTTTGAAGGGGTGGCGCAAGGTGGTGGGCCGAAGGGCCTGTATTGTGCTGTATTGTTCTATGGTTCTATGGTTCTGTGGGAACCGAAACTAAGTTATTTTTGACTGAGATACGCAGGAAGTGCAGTGTGACCCGTTAGTGGAGGAGAACCAAGATAGTGTTGATAAAGATACATCCCCCACTTGATTTCAGTCTTGAAGTTACCAGATTAGATACTTATACTATACATATTTCAGAGAACAACGTAGAGGTGGGACCTACACAAGGAAAGGCATAGGGCAAAGCATTGCTTTATCCAGGACAGGAAGAATAGTACAGGTGGAAGCTTGGTGGAGCATGAGGTCACATACAACTTCTCCACCAGTTGTTTCAGGAATGTACTTCAATGAACCTTGTTCTAGAAGAGGACTGATGACTGTAGGTATCAAAAAACATGGTCCATAGGGAAATCAGCCAGAAGAATGACATTCAGTATCAAGGAGGAAATGACGAAGTTCACTACCAACTTGGTACAGTGCTTGGATTCTATCATTTCCTGTTGGAACGAATCACAATATCTTCAAGATGTTTGTGGAACCAACTATATTGCTGCATCTAAGTGTCACTGCCTGAGCTTTCGTTGCAGACCAAGCAGAAGAAACACAAATTCTAAGGGCTTCAATAAAACATAGGCTGCACTATCATGGATCAAAATACCATTGTTCAAGCAGGCTTCTTGGACATTCAGCCACCTGCACTTCAACATATCACTAGGAATTTTGAGGCATTTTACCAGAGATTGGCAGTGGTTCCATGAAACACAAACCCTGGTGTCTGAGATCATTCCTTCCCATTCTTGCTGATCTACTGTTTCTTTCACTGTTGTTTTTCAGCTATCTGGCCTGGACTGCTATAACCGATGATAAGGCAGCGCAGTTTGAAGCAGGACCTCTGGGCTTTGGGACACCCTGGAAGATCATCTGCAATCTTCTCAGCAAATCAGAAAAATATATCTGTCAAGCTGCAGCTACATTGGTAATACCTTGTTGGAGCACAAGGACAGTTAATAGCACATGAAAAGCAGGTTCCAAGAGCTTGAATCATTTTGTATGCAATTTTGTTGGCAATGTGGCATGATCTAATTTATGAATTTGGCATGACATATTTGTATTGCCTCTTATCTTTGTATTGTGGACAAAAGAGAAATGTGAAATTAGTGCCACTGGGACAAATATGGGACTCTTGGTGAATGTGGAATTTTGATTGCATCATGCTCGATTGTGTGAGATTAAAAAAGGAAGTATGGTAGACAATGTAACCAAAATGATAGTTCTGGCATCAGATCAGTGTACATTGATTTCTATGATAATCTGCTGCTCTGTATACAGAGTCTGAAGCAAGACCAGACAAAAAACACATATGTAACAATTGACAATCATTATAATGAAAGTCAGAGGGCTGGTTTGTTATTGGATGTTTTGCACTATCAATCAAAGTCAATATAAACACCAACATCAACACCCCTCTATTTAGAATGAATAGAATATATGTGAGTTTTCAAACTTAGCAAGAAAGGTTATTAGTTTTGTGTGGGATCTTAAAGGTGATTAGCCTCATCAGCATGTAAAATCATCAGAGTAAGAAAATCACTTCAAATTATATAATAATAGACCTTAATGCACAATGATTCTATTAGTACTGTCAAGCAAGTCACAATGCAAGCAATTTCTACAGTCTGAGAAATTGATTTTCTGTTTTTCAATGAAACACAAAGAACTCCTAGATGGATGCTGTGGCAACAAAAGTTGTTGTGCGTGCTATCTATTAAACCACAATGAGAAAGACAACAAGCAGAATAAGAATAAATCTGTGTGAATGATTTATGTATGGCATTTTTACTTAAGTGTTGGAGTTTGACAGCTCAGCTTGAGATCAAAAAGTGAGCCATTAGCTGTAACCACTTTCCCATCCATCACCTGTGAGTAATAAAGTATATTACTTTTTTCTTTGCTTACTGAGAAAAGCAGAACTTGAAACAATCCATTGATTAAATCAGCAGCGAATCCCCATTTTAGTGCTATGAGGCTTAATTTTAAATTAAAGTGGCTCACCTTATCAAACATCCACAATTTTCATTCTATTCTCTTGTGTTAATGAAAGTTGAAAGTTTCTTAAGCTTGATTTCCCTTTCAATCATTCCCTATCCCTCTCGTCTTTCCAAATTTCACGTCAATAGCACACACATGGGAGGCCAATTAATATTGCACACTAATGCCATTATGAAATGCCAGTTAAAAGCTATATGACTGCAGCCTGCTCATAAAACCACTGCAAAGGTTGTATATGATACCATCCATTAGCACCATGGCTAAAATAAGGACTGCAGTGGTCTGTGGGACTTTGCAATCTATGGCCTGGTGTTTCAATCCAGTCTATCACTGTAGTAGGTTTAGCATGTCAGATAAACAACATATGATTGAAATATTTCTGCCTAGAATTTGGATTTGCTCTGTTATTGATGTCCTAAAACACCCCTGTATTCAGCACTACCACTGAATTTGTTCCCCTCAAAGAAAAAAAAATCTCAAAATTGTTCAAGACTTTTAAAACAATGGTGAAGAACAGAGGTCAGATATCCATACAGTTAAAAAGAGATGCCAATGGCTAAATTATTATTTACGGGGTTTTCCCACCCAGCCCCTCGACTTCAAGTTCCTATGTGTAAACATCACCAGTAACTTGTCCTGGTCCAACCACGTAGAAGCCATGCTCAAGAAAGCACACCAGGGCCTCTACTTCCTCAGAAGGTTAAGGAAATTCACCATGTCCCCCATCACAACCACCAATTTTTTTATAGATGCACCATGGAGAGCATCTTATCCAGATGCATCACAGCTTGGTATGGCAACTGCTCTGCCCAAGACTGCAAGAAATTGCAGAGTCTTATGAACACAGCCTAGCCTATCCCAAAAACCAGCCTTCCTTCCATTGACTGTCTACGCTTCCCACAGCCTTGGGAAAGTAGCCAACATAATCAAAGACCCTGCCAGCCTGCTCATTTTCTCTTCTCCCCCTTCTGTCAGGCAGGAGTTACAAAAGCTTGAAAACATGTACCATCAGGCTCAAGGACAGCTTCTATCCTGCTGTTGTAAGACTCTTGATTGGACTTCCTGTATGATAAAGGTGAACTCTTTATCTCTCAGTCTATATTGGCCTTTGTTTCTTACTTGTCTACCTGCACTGCACTCTCTCTGTAACTGTAACACTATATTCTGCATTCTGTTATTGCATTTCCTTTTGTACTACCTTGATGTACTGATGTTTGGAATGATCTAACAGGATGGCATGCAAACAAAAGCTTTTCACCATATCTTTGTGTATGTGACAATAATAAACCAATTACCAATTACGAAACCTAATTCTCTACAAACCTCACAAATCGTAAAACCCCATCATGTCTGAAAATCTTGTTACACTCGCCAGCTCCCATATCCCAGAATCTCTGGTATCCTCATTCCCCACAATCTCCATGTACAGCACTTTCTTTTCAACTTCTAACACCATCCTGATCTCTGACCACTCACCCCACCCAACATCTCCAACTCCCCCCAATGATCCCTGAGTCACCCCATCACAATCTCCCACATTCTCAAAATCGTTCAATATCCAAATGAACACCTTTCCCATTGTATTCTCTGATTCTGTCCCAGCCCTCGCTGAGCTTCGACTCCCCTGATGGCCTGCAACCATCCCACCATACTCTCCTATGTACTCTGATCCTGCTCTCCGTAATTCCTAGATTTTGAGTTGGAAATTATAGGCCCAACCTTTTTCACGATACAAATGGACAAGCTCCAACAAAATTCCACTACCAGACCCATATTACCCTCTCCTCCTCTTTCAGCACTTCAAGGGGATTGCTCCCTTTACCACTCCCAGATCCCCTCTTCCATTGGTATCTATCACTCCCAATCTTGTGGCAACCACAGGAAATGCAACACCTATCCTTTCACCTCTTCCCTCCTAATCATCTGATGAGCCAAATAGTCTTTCCAAGTGAAGTAGGGATTCACTTGCACTTCTGCCATCTAATGCACTGCATTCAGTGTCCACAATGTGGTCTCCTCTGCACTGGGACAAACCAATACATAGAGGGTGATTGCTTTGTAAAACACCTGCATTCATCCGTAGGAGTTACTTGAGTTTCCGGTTGCCGGTTGCCTGCCATCACCATCCCATTCTGATCTTCCTGTTTGTAGCCTCCTGTTTTGTTATAACGAAGCCCAATACAAGCTTGGGGAATAACAAGTCATCTTCCATCTGGGCATGTTGTAGCTTTCTGGACAACATCAAATTTTCCAACTTTAGAAAAGTTACTCTTTTGTTCTGTCTGTATTAGAACTGGCCACTTCTGCTGTCATCATTTTGACTTAATTAATTTTTTTCTCTGTGTATTCTAGTCTACGGGGCATGATCAATCATAAACACAGACAAAGAAGTATCATCTTATCATAACTGCAACATTAACTCATTCAGTCTCACCCTATCAGAGATACTCCCTTTGTTCTATCCATACCTCTCCCACCATCTCTGATAATGAAAACTAGCTTGCTTTTTCTCTTCTCCAATTCTCATGAATGGTCCTGGAACTGCAACTTTAACTGTTTCTCTTTCAACAGATGCTGGCTGACCTTTTCAACATTTTCTGTTTTTATTTCAGATTTCCAGCATCTGCAGTTTTATTTGATTTTCATTTACCAAAGTGAGGAATCAATCTGAGGCCATGCATATAAAAGAATTATGACCTCATGACCTCATAATGTAATATCAGTTCAGTCACCATGTGTAGGAGCACAGAAAATTATACCATATTGAGGGTTTTGGAAGATTTAACTTGTCCTTACAGATAAGTTGTATGCCAACATGCAGTGAGGGAGAATGAAGTCTATCAGTGAATGTCACATAATGTACTCTAGTGATATATCTGTTTGGATGTACAGCAGTGCTTGTAGGAGATGCGTGTATGAGACTTACACATATGTCTCCAATATCCTGGTTTTACTATGCCTAAGATTATCATTATTGTTTGGAGGGCTGTAGACAACCTCCACCAATGTTTTCTGGCCCTTGCTGTTTCTTAACCCCACTCAAATTGATCCTCCTTCTTGATTTCCTGAGTTTCAACCCTCAGAAGGCCTGAATTACTGTGGCCTTAAAAACTTAAAATCCTTTGCTGAGAGGGCCTCTGGTTTCATGAAGGGAAAATTGGTTAGCTAGTTAACACAGCTAATCAACAAATATAGCATTTTGAGGACTGTTTCGACTGGCAGTGGATTAGAAGATTATTGGAAGGCCTAAGGTCACTTCTGTCTGAAAGGTTTGCCTGAAAGTTAATTCAGTTGGGGGTAATTGGTATGCATGGAATCCACCAGACTTTCAGTTGCATGCCATCTGATTTTCCAATGAGAAACCAGACGGCCAACAGTTGAGAATCTTTTCCAGGATCTACTGAATCAATATTTAGTGCACCTTTTTAATTTGAGGCTGAAGAGCAGGCAGAATTGCTAAGAACATTTTTCACAATAATATCATGTGTTTTAACAAAATTGAACTATACTGGTGTGTTTTTAAAACAAAACAAATAAGTGTTTAATCCAGGCCATTATTGTGAAAAAGGTTAACCTTTGAAGGTTCTGTTACGTGTTGTCTGCTCAATTTGCTGCAACTATGAAATATAGATTATTTTTGCCTGTGAAGAATATTTTGTTTTACTACGATATGTTAATTTCCTCCTTAAGTGTTTCCAATGGATTGAGAGCAGAATTGCAATGATATTCATCAAGATACTTTGTTTTTATAACTGGAACAATGATACTGATCAGGATTGAAATTCATGCAGGTGGAGCCTAAAAATTCTTTTGCACAGTACAATATTTTTGTACGATTTAAGAATTTTATCTAAATCTAATTGCAAAAGTGATTGGGTCCTTTTGTGTTGGTTGTGCACTACTGTAAATTTGGTCGCTCGTGCTTCTGTGTCATTTCTTTTAAGGTAAGATATCTTTATCAGTCACATGTACATCAAAACACACAGTGAAAATGCATCTTTTGCGTAGGAGTGTTCTGGGGGCAGCCCGCAAGTGTTGTCACGCTTCCAGCGCCAACATAGCATGCCCACAACTTCCTAGATGGGCATGCACATTTCAATTTCACTGGTACAATTTTCTTTCACACAACTGAGTTCCAGGAAAGTGCTGCCTGTTTATGCAAAGGCTAGCTTTAACTAGAAGGTTGGGACTTGCTTTGGTTTTAATTAAAAGGGACTACATTACTTAGTCAGCTGCCCTGGAATTCATGACATTGATCTTCTGACAGGTAGTGTAACGGTTAGCATAACGCTGTTACAGCGCCAGCGACCTGGGTTCAATTCGGGCCGTTGTCTGTAAGGCGTTTTTTACGTTCCTCCTCATGACTGTGTGGATTTCCTCCGGGTGCTTCAGTTTCTCCCACACTCCAAAGACGTATGGGTGGGGAAGTTGTGGGCATGCTATATTGGCACCGGAAGCGTGGTGACTCTTGCGGGCTGCCCTAGAACATTCTACGCAAGATGCATTTCACTGTGTGTTTCGATGTACATGTGACTAATAACGAAATCATTATCTTATTTTTAATCTTACCTTATCTTAAATATCATGCTCCACACCACCCCAGTCATTATACTGATGTTGTTTTGGACCCTGGCTTGCAAATATGACTGGAATTCTCCAACACAATCACTCACAACAGTTCCACCCACAATCTCCACCACCATCGAAGTGCCTTGTCAACTTTAAATATTAATCAATTTAGCACTTGCCTATCACTCAACAACCACCAACCTATTAATAACCTTTACTAATCAGGGCCTATGCTAGCATTCATAGATTTCAACCCTCACAGGTTCTCACATTCATATCGTCACAGCTTACACACATAGTGCACTCGTACAGGTATATTTACAGGCAAGTTATCTCTATGGCTTCAGATTCATTTCTGCTCTTCATCTTCAACAACTTGTGACTTTGAATCTTGTGGGATATTTATTACTTCTCGATTAGTATTCAATTCCTCATTTCCTTACCTCTTGGCTTTTTAATTCACCTTTGTTCATTGGAATCTTGGCCTTGTTATTTACAGGGCAATGTAAAAAGGCCTGGGAGCAAGCCTGGAAACTTTGTGGTAGGGAGAAACAAAAGTTAAGGTACATAAGTTTTGGTGGGGCTGTTGGAGTATAAAGGGAGTCAAAACTTTAGAGAGGGTCAGAGAACACAGGATCATGGGGGGGGCGATTGTGGGTTTTGGAGATCGAATGCTGTGGAGGATATGGAGATCAGGATTGGAGGGCACTGGATATTTATGGGCAGGTGGTCAGAGATCATGGGAGATATTGGGAGGAGGGAGGTCAGAGGTTGGATGGTGCCGAGAAATTGCAAAAGAGGTGTTTTTTTTGTGGAGGATGGGTTTGCCTCAGATTCTTGGATGGAAGAGGTTGGAGTTTGAGGGATGATAGAGCTGTGCAGGATTTGATGGAGCTTTACCATATCTGAGGTTTATAAAGAGTTAGATTTGAGAGAAATATCCTGCTCCTCAGGTTAGTCTGTTAAATACTTCTACCTCTTGTTTTCAGGCCTCGGCAAATCTTGTCAACTGCATGGACACTGAACTCCAGAAACTGCAGTCTCCTGGGGTTAAAATGAAATCATTTCAAACAACAGGCATATGAACAACTTAAGTAACAGTTCTTGAGACTGGATCATTCACTATATGCTTCTATTCCCATTAAAACATGAAGCAGGCATCCAGCCAATCCTTAACACACTTATCCTTCCCCTCCCCAATCCTATACACTTATCCTTCTTTCCATTTTCCATGTTAGAAATTTCAAACATTTCAGTAGAAATTGAATAAAAAAGCTTAAAATGTGACCATGCTTTATAAACATTCAGTTATATCTGACATTTATACTGTAACTACAGCTGTTCTACTGAAAGTATATCTTTTGATGTTTATTCAGCCAGATAAAAAGCTTGAAAACATTGAATGTGTATTTGTATTTTTCATGTTAGAAATAGAATCTGTTTGAATCAGGGGTATTTTAAGTGCATGATGAAATGTGCCCATGCAAATATGGTCAAATTTAAAGATGTGTGCACACTCCCAGTTTAATATAGGAGTACCCTATATAGAAGGGTGTTTCAGTCATTTAATAATTTCAATCAAATATGAAAGAATAAAGAAAATAGAAATAAAAAAAAATCTGCAGATGCTGGAAACCTGAATAAAAACAGTAAATGCCTTAGACATTCTGGAAAGAGAAACAGGTCCCTGAAATGTTACAAGTTACGTTCCCCTTAGATTAATCACATAACAGGTCTTCATTGAATGTTACATTTTTCTATGTAAGACTGCCTCCCTTGAGGACAGTTCATTTTTCTTTGATATAACAATAGAAAATGCCACCCACAAATGCTTAGCTTGTCAGGCAGTATGTGTAGAAAGAGAAAACGGTGTTAATGTTTCATGGGCAATCACATTTTGTTAGAACTCCTGACCAAAACCATTCTTTGCCTTTCTTGTCTAAGGATATAGGAAACAGTGTTTTAAAATAGCATTGAGGTAGAAGATAAACATGATCTAAATGAATGGCAGAACAGGCTCAAAGAGCCACATGGCTTTCTCCTTCTCCTATTTTTTAAGTACTTATTTCTTATCTGTAAGCAATGGATTGTAAAAAACAAGTTAGCTATCTCAGCTCCCAATCTAGAACTTGACTTCAGGAGGCCCGTGCCTGACTGTTTCAAGTTTTGCTACACAATGAGAGAAAAGATCAGAGGATCGTTTCTCTCATTGTGTAGCAAAACTTGTAAATTCTGCTCCAGACTACTCTAGAGTAAATGAATGGACCAACAGACAGGAAAAGATTCTGCTGGTCTATTCAGCTTGTCTCATACAGCTGCAATGAGATGTGCACTGAGATGCACACACATGCTCTCTCTAGCCAAAGCCCACCTAATAATCATAAAATCTCCTGGGAGAGGTGAAGTATCAGCTAAAAGGCAGGTCATTTGGGGAAAATAAAATTCTGGGGAAATTCCATCCCACTCTGACATATCTGTCCATGGCCTCCTACACTGTTCCAGTGAAGCCAATTCTACTGTAAAATAATCCATCTGCAATATTATTTCAGTTCTTCTCTCCACACAGACACTATCTGATCCATTGGGCATTTCCAGCATTCTCCTCACAACAAAAAACATAAGATGCAAGAAATGTTCAGTGGGTCCGGCAGCATCTGTTGAAAGAGTAAAGGACTTAATGTTTTGCGTTGATGACTCTTCATCAGAACCCAAATTTCCAGCATCTGCAGGTCTTTTGAATTCCAGCATTCTCATTTCCCTTTCAAGTTTCAGCAACATCTCAACCTGGTGTCTCATAGCTTTACTTCTCTTTTATAATGTTTTCTAGCTCTCTAAACTCTACTGTTAACCTATTAGCCAGATGGCTCTGTAATCATTGAGATGACCTATGTCAAAACTATTTCAGAGATATTCCTTTTTTTAATCCATCCATCCTCCACTTTCTCAGCAACTTAGAACTAACATGGTTTTCTTAATGTTTCTGTTCTGCTGAAGGGTCCTTTGACCTAAAATACCTTTGTTTCTCTTTCCACAGATGCTGCTGAGTGCTTCCAAGCATCCTCTGTGTCTTACGAATTTTAAAATAGTGTTGGGATCTAAATGACAATATAAAACCCTAATATTAGCATCTCACATGCTTGTTCAAGTGTCCAAAATCATCTATATAAAATTAGTTGTAACACAAGGTCAGGGAAAAGCAAATAATTATAAGTTCTGTGGTTTTAAATACCCTTATGTCCCATTCTTGTTAAATGTGGGGCATGGGTTAGGATTAAAATCAGGAATATGTTATTTAGAGATCTAAATTTGTGGGGCTTTTCAGGAAGGATTGGTCCGGTAAAATCTGATAATTTCTCTTCATTAATCAAGTAGAAAATTTCAGCCATAACAGTGTGCTGTTAACCAGCTGAGCCACATGAAAGCAACCCTGGCTGATTCATCTTCTGATTCTATCTCATTTTCTGTAATGAAGTTTCTGGTATCTATTCTGTCTCTCTGCCTGATAACATTGCAGGGATCAGCAGCTCACTGAATGAAAACTAATGGGCACCAACCTACAAGCTATCTTGATGTGTCAGAATCCTAAAATGTTGCAATATCATGCCACCCATCAGCATCTATTCCTAGTTTCCAAAGCTCTGTAAATATCTTGCTGTAAATCTCATGCTTGATTTATTTGTATGAGTATGACGAGAAGTGATGAGTCTTTTACCTTTTAAAATAAAGTTAACATTCCCCTCTATATTGGCTCCTAATTATGTGCTGTCTCATTCACAAAAGGGAGGTAGGTGATTTTTTGTTCATATATTTTCATCAGCTGTATGAAGTTATTAGAATTTTCTGATTACTAATACAGTTTGTTTGTGAAAACAACAGGAGGGACAGAGAGTGAGTGGGACATTTCTAATCAGAACTGCTGTTGCTGTTTCATCATTGGATATGTAATAAATGCTCAATGGATGCTTAGCTTCATTTGTCATGGTGGCCTCTAATAAAAGTAATGATCAGGCATTTCAGGTCTAGTGCAATGCACCATGCTGAACTAATGGTTATGCTTTACATTTTACCATTTTTAAATCACATCAATAATATATGGTTAATAACAATACATGAACATGATGGTAGCCTATGAATCTTTTACGGGCGTTTAGTGGCAGTAAAATAGCATTGTGGATCACGCGAATGCTGTTTGTGAAAGTCCCATAATTGTTGAGTTCTTCAACGGTGAGGTTTATTGAACAGCACTGTTGAACTTCCTTGTGTGACACTGTGCTGAGTTAGTTCAGTACGGTGTGTTTCCTTCATCTATTGTAAGCTCTTTCATCTGCTTGCGGTTAGCCTTGCAGGTATGATATCTGCAGCCAGCTCTTGAAAAGTCATTCAGCAATACAAAGAACACTCTTCCAGTTATAGGGGAGGTTGCTGCTTAATGAATGGCTGCTGCAAGAAGGGCTGTGCTCCAAGAGATTCAGAGAGACCTATTCAGGCTGGTGAAAAATATTATTCTCAGCAGGGTATTACATAGGAAACCAGTTAATGTTGTTCAGTGAACCTCACGTTTGAAGTTCTTACTTTTATTGTGACTTTCACAAACAGCATTAGGGTGACCTGTATCAATTCTGCAATGATCTTGAAACGACATGGAACAACATCTCGGCCAAAATGCTGGTGTTGATGAAATAAGAGCAAAACATTTTTCTGAATGTAGTCCAATCTCAAATTTTAATCTAAATATTTCAATTCAATGTGGGACCAGAACCGCACACAACACTCCAAATGTGGCCTAACCAAGGTTTTATACAGCTGTAATATGACTTCCCAACTTTTATACTCAACAATCTGACTAGTGAAAGCAAGTATGTGGTGTACCTTCTTTACCATGCATAATTTTGAATTAGCTAAGGATAAAGAATGGAAGTAAAACCTGTGTTTCAGTGCATACAACATCCAAAGTTTTCAGCACAGAAATCAACAAAGTGAATAAAATATTGAATTTCTTTGGAAATATAGAGTAAGTTGTACTCAAACGGTGAGGTGTTTCTCGTACCCTTCACCTCTCTGAAGAGATCTGAGCACAAAGAAGTGAGAGAAATATTCAATTGTGTAATCATTGCAGAGGAAAGCCACCGTGTTGATACCAGGCAAGCATCTGAGCAATGAGGATAGACACTAGAATGAAGGAGACATTCTGAAATGTAAGTAATGTGCCCTGGTTTCACATGAACTATCTGTATTACTGTTGGCAAAATGCAGAAGAACATAATGCCTACACTGAGATCCTCATGCACTACAATATACATGGAAATTAGAGCACCTTCAAAACGATCCAGCGGTACTGGTCCAAACACATCAATCGCATGCTTGACTTCAGAATTCCAAAAGCCGTTTCATAAGGTAATCCACACTCATGACAAATGAAACCTTTATATAAGAACATGAATTGCCACCATTTACCACTGGCCAATAGTTATAAACACAACCAGACTGGCACTGCATCAGCAGACTCCAAATGAAGGCTGCTACCTGGTTGCTTTGATTGATTTTAATGGCAGTTAGGCATCTGCTACACAAGTGTTCACATGTATCATTGGCTTCCAATCATTAGTTGCATCAAGTAAATAGGATATTACCCACACCAGTTCTGTAACACCTGAACACTCATTCATTGATTCACCAGGGTGTCAGGATTCATCAAGAAAAACGGAAAACTGCTGATGTTGAAGAATCTGAAATAAAAACAGAAAATGCTGGAACTATCCAGCAGATTGGGCAGCAGGTATAGAGAGAGAAACTGAGTTGGAGTTTCAAGTCTTCAAGTCAATGACGCTTTCATTAGAACTAATGAAATATTAATTCTGTTTTCATTTTCAGAGATGCTATTTGATCATTGCTGAGTTTTTCTGGCATTTTCTGTTCTTATTTCCAGCATAAGAAATCCCTAATATATGCGCCATATTGTAAAAGTTAACTTGAAAACAACTTTAAACAAGAGAGCAGGCAAAGTGGGGACAGGTAGAAATAAAACCTTCCAAATATTAGAAGAATGAGAGGTGATCTCATTTAAACACAGAAAATTCTTCTGGGGCCAGATGCAGAGATAATATTTCTCCCTGGTTTGGGATGTCTAGAAACAAAATCAAAATCTGTTGATCAGTCGGTAAATGATTCAAGAGAATTAATGGTGTGGTCAATTACTAGCCGCCCCTCACCAGCCTGCCAAATTCAATCATCGAGCTCAGCTGGAATTTTGGGAATACTGAGCTTTGATCTCCCCAAATTTCATTTCCAAACATTGTTTCAAAAGTTAAAGGAAATTGATTTAAAAACCTGTTCCTCATGGTTCTTTCCATATTTAGAGAGAACCTGCAGCACTGTTCAATCTCCACATGAGCCTCCTGCCACTTCTTTCACTAATCTTCTCAACATATCCTTCTTATTTCTTTTTCTGTCTGGTGGCTTAACAAGTTTCCCCTGAAATCCATCTCTTCTATTCATCTCAATTACTCTGTATGGCAGCAAATTCCACATGAAGACAGGATTGTGGGTCATGGAGATTCTCCACAATTCCCTTTTGTATTAATATATGACTATATCTATAACCTATATTTTTTGTTTCCTAGTATGACTCCCCCATCAAACAAATTAATTTAGAAAAAAAACTTATATTAAGTATCCCATCAGTTTCTTTTCTGAAGAAACTGACCCAGCTTGTTCTTTCTTCCTGAAATTCTGGCATCATGCTTGTAATCTATATTGCACTTTCTCCAGTGTTACTGAATCATTTTTGTAATATGGAACCTAGAACTATGCACAATACTGTCAGTGCAAAACTTATCAAGTTTCTGAGCAAGTTTATACAAGTTTTGCTTATTTTAATTAATCTTTTATTGTGGTTTACTATAATTTGATAAATTATAGTATTTATGGAGAAAGCTTCACTTAGAGCTTCTTTCAAAAGTGTTTATAAAAACAAAATAGCATACTTGGTGATTCTTTTACACTTTTGCACCTTTATATTGGCAAAGTATATGATGCAATCTTTGTGTCAATGGATTTTAAATATATTTAAAAATGTAATGGAAGCACAGTGGCTGATGCATTTAATTCCATATCTGATAAATATACTTCATAAAATTTGACTCTTTAACCCCACAGGTAAACATGAAACATTACACCCAATCTTGTTCTGATAAGGACTTTGACTTTAATTTTTATTCTACCGGAAGAATCAGATAAAAAATTTGTCTTGCGGTTAAACATTTGATGCATTTATAGGATTGAATATTTTTCATTCATATTTTAGTTATAATCATTGATTATTTTGTTCATCAATGTTGAGTTTACAGTATATTTCTTGAATTCCAGATAAACACTCAATACCAAATGCAAAGACTGAGAATTGAAGTGTTAATGTATTTCTAAATCACTTCTTGTATACAGTATATAAACACCACTTCAGAAGAAAAAATTACTTTGAGCTATAAGTCAAGGCTCAGGTTAACCACAAACACCCTTGAGTCATTGATAGTCTTTGTTTATTTACTGTTAACACAAATAAATTTTGAATCAGCCCATAGGCCAGGAGGCAAAAAATAACCTTCCCTAAAATAACATAAGAAATGAATGGTTGTTTACTGCTTTTGAATACTTAACTACTGTTGTGTTTTGTTCAGAGTATAAGCCACTCCTGTGTTTATTAAGTGGCAATGCCTAAAGTTGAGTAAGCTGTTTAATCATTGCATGAGAGCTGTGATCAGCATTTATCTACTTAAGGCTATATTAAGGTAAGAAACAAGAACATAACATTTTGTTACTTCCTGCATTTTTGAAAAAGTGTGCTGACAACATCCTGTTCAAGATCTAGCATGTTCATGTGCAATCTGCATTTTCCTATGTTGGTTTAGCAGACTGGTGAAATCTTCTTGGCAGTCACTCATCAGCAGTGATTAGACTAGTTTACTAGGGATTAAAGCATGGATGAGGGAGAAAAATGGCTCACACTCAACTGAAGGCTTGGAGATAATAGAGCCCAATTATCTGTGCCAGCTCATTGCATTGCAGGCAGCATGCTAAATTCGTGCTACTTAATATGTTACAAAATGACTATGTGCAATCAGCAACACATCAGGAAGGGAGATACAAGGGACTGCAGATGCTGGAATCTGGAGCAACACACACATGATACTAGATGAACTCAGAGGGTCAGGCAGCACCTATGGATAAGATAAGATATCTTTATTAGTCGCATGTACATCGAAACACACAGTGAAATGCATCTTTTTGCATAGAATGTTTCTGGGTGCAGCCTTCAAGTGTTGCCATGCTTCTGGCACCAACATAGCTTGCCCACAGCTCCTAACCCATACGTCTTTGGAATGTGGGAGGAAACTGGAGCACCCGGAGGAAACCCACGCAGACATGGGGAGAATGTACAAACTCCTTACAGAGGGCAGACTTTTGAAAATTAACTGTGTGGTGAAACTTTGAAGAAAGGCTAAACAGATGGTATTTCATTACAAAGGTCCCTGGACCTCATGTTGGGTATCTTGGCAGAAGAGGTGAAATAAAGGAGAGGAGTCTTGTTTCTGTAATGGGCCAGGATGTCCTGCAAACATATATGCACAGGAAGCAGTGGGGGCAATTAGCAGTAAAGGTCAATGTCGGGACTTAATGCAGTGTAGGAAGAGATTCATACAATTTCACACACTGTTAAATTGAGTAAGGTCATCTTCAAATAACAGTTCCTACCAACATCACTACCTACCTCATCGACTGCTCAATTCAGTGTGCACTCATTAGTCATCTACCAGAAATCTCTTTTCATCACCACACAACTGGAAGGTCATTTAGGAAGAAGATCATCCTTTCTCAAAAGCACTTGCTGGTGCACATTCTACTTTACTCTGGAATTCTGTTCCTTTAAATTAGAACTTGGATACAGTGCACAGTTGCTCCCGTTCTGAAGTCTACTGCTAACAACCAAAGATGATTTCTTTTTAGGTTATATATTTTATGTTATATTTTATGTTATATATTTTATGGAACAAAGTCCATCAAGTCCATGCCAACTCTATGTTATAATGGACTTGATGGGCTTTGTTTCTAACCTTTCTGTGATTTCAGTGAGTGTATTTAGCACTGTTGTAAGGTTCCCACTCATCCTGCAAATTCTGACAATTATTAAAGCATAACTGCTGCATCACAAAGCATATTACAGGACACTCACTTGCACACATTCCTCTTTCTTGCAGTAGAAGATGGCACAGGCACGAAGGCTGCAGCAAGGAATTGGAGGGTGACAAGTATACGGACATGTTTTCATCCAATGAAAGAGAGATCATGGGAAGGCCATCACTGATATTATGTCCATAGGCAGGACTGGAAGGATAGACATTGAGTGTATCTACATACATAATCTTCACTCTCCACTCCCACCTCTATTTCACCCTGCAATCTCCTTTGCCCATTCTGTATGCAGCTGACATCTGTTATTTGTGTGCTCAAAAACCTTTCCAAGATGCTATCCAGGGCACTTACTATTCTAAGTGTGCCCCAAGTTTCACTTTAAGAGATCAAAAAGTTCCTAAACAATAGAGGACCATGAAGTCATTCATCTCAAGCCCAACTGGTAACTGATCTATTAAAGATGCCCTGTATAAAACATGATCTCTCACTGATCAGTGTAATTGGTGCCAGGTTAATTAACCTGCAAATTCTGTCAATGAAAAGTGCTGTGGAAATCTAGGCCTACATATGAAGTGTGATCTTTTAATGGGAAATTCTGCCTGATGTGATAACTATTGTTATAAAAGTATTGTTAAATACAAAGTTTGGATGAGCAGGATCCTGAGGTAACAGAAGCACATTTGTATGTGCTTCTCAAAAGCACAGGTTACAACACATTACAGTAAAGCTCTGATAATTCAGCGCCCTTGGGACATTGGAAGTGTTGGACTAGTAGATTTCTCTGGACAATTAGATGCTTCTCCTATTAATACCCAAACACACTTCTATTTCACTTTTTTTACATGTTACATAGTAGTATAATAAATTTTCCAGTAAACCTGGTGAGTTGAGAGGAGCAGGAAATATACAAGCACTTTAGCTGCAAACCTCGCCATGTTCTGATCCCTGGTGTTCTGGACCCAAACCTCAAGACTGGTTTCACACCTAGCCCATTGTCTGGACCCCAGCTCTTACTGAATATCCCACTTGTACCCTGCATCCTCAGCTCACAGTCAGGGCCATCAGAATTTCTGAACAATCAGATGCCAGATTATTGGAGTTTTTACTGCATTAGGTTTATAATTTATAATTTAGGGACATTTTCTCTTCCCCAAACAGTTTGCAGAATTGCCTACACAACCTGGGGAAACAAAGTTAGAAGATTCCCCCCTCTTTTCCCTCCTCTGCTTCCCCACTTCTTCCCACTCCCACCTGCTTCTTCTTCCCTCCCCTTTGGGAAACCCATCCTTCAAGGTTTTCCAATCTGAATTTCTCCTCCTTGCCTACCGATAAATATAAGGGAAAAACATGGCCAATCTTTTTCTCGAGCATTCCTGTGAATCATCAAACCATTGGATTATAGAATCACCACATATAATAACCCCATCAAATCTGGATTGGCCTTTTGTAGTCAGGCCCATTACCCACTCTTTCTTTCTAGCTCTGCAAATTATTTTCTTTCATCTGTCTCTATAATTCCCTTTTGAAGATACTGATTGGGTGCAATTTTCATCTTTGACAAACAACGTCAGATCATAACCATGCTGAGTGAAAAAAGTCCTTGTGTTCTCCCTTTCTCATTTGCCCATCACTATAAATCTATGGATCCTGGTCCTTGAACTAATGGGAACAGCACTCTGTATTTACATCTAAATAATGACCTTGTACATCTCTATCAGATGTTCTATCGACCTTTTTTGCTTCAAGGAGAATATTCTTATTCTAGCTTTGTAGCTGAAATCCATCATCACCGTAAGCTTTCTATTATTAAAATTTTCTGCACCTGTTCGATGATGTTAACATCCTTGCTCATCAAAATTAGAAGCAATGCTTCAGTTATGGCCTTACAAGTGTTTTATAAAAGTTCAATATAACTTCCCTATTGTAGAATCCCAATTAGCAGTTATTTATGTATCAGACTTATCCAGTGGAAAAAAGGTCAGATTAGATCTGTATTAGAATAGCACTGGAGGATAAAAGAGGCAACTAATTTCATTTTGCACCTGGGTTCTGCCTGCTGGAAGGAGAAGATGCCTCTCATATTTCTAGTCCCTTGTGTTTTGTTTTTGAGCAGGATGTCTAGGACTCATTGGATTCATTGATCCCTGTCAAATGCCTTTCAGGAAAGGTAGTGTACTGTTACATGGGTCCTGAGGGGATCTGAGGGCTAGAGGCACCAACCATGTGTACACAGTTGAAGAAATTGCACACTCTTGATTCTAGACAATGGACCTGGACTCCACAACAATGTGAATCACAATATCAGTACTTAAACTGAAATAAAAATGTTGGCAAAAGAAGTTGTGCTTTATATTGTATATTAAATATTGGGTCTAATGGTTTTATTTGAACGCACTTGTTATCAGTCTAAGGGCTATCAACTTTTCATACACATGCAATAATATTGTGACAATAACTGTTTATCCTCCTCCCAATCTTATTACAGCTGTGAAGCCTTATTTACTTTACAGCTACAGCACTGCCAATAATGAAGTAGTATCGGCTGCCTCTAGAGCTAGTTAGATCCACTGGAATTTTGCCAGTTCCAGCATGTTGAAATAAATTCTGCTCCCAATAACACAGTCTGTAGTATATTTGATGCTTCTGCTTACTAAGGCAAATAAGGAATAGATTTAACAACAAAACATAGTTTATTGATGAGAGTCAACTCTCAACCATCAGCACTGGCTGATTCAATAATGTACCATATGAACATACAAACATATGAATGAAGAGCAGGCCACTTGGTTCCTTAAGCCTATTCTGCCATTTGATATGATCAAGGTTATGCAACCTCAACTGCACCTATTTGATTATGTCATTGTCTGAGTGAATGACCTCAAGGATGTTCACATCACTCACATCTTGACAGCTGCTTAAGCTGTATGATAATCTCCATCAGTCTAGTCATAAGGAACAGCTGGAACAGAAACACTGCTATATAAAAAAAATCAATGTTGAAGGTCTCAAGGACCCCATAATAAAGCTCTTCTCAGACAGCACCTCACAGATAACCTGACATCTCCCAACCAACAGCCTGTCCACTGTGCTTCAACTGCCCTGAAGTCCACATTAATTAAGAGACTTTTAGCCTTTCCACTAGAGAAGTTCAGGAATGGTTTGATGAGAGTGACCAGGAGATCAAAGAGCTACACAACTACAAACACAGGGAGTTTTTGAACTGAAGGCCACTTCATATCACAGGGGAAAAAAAAACACAGCTTACATATACCTGAAGGACCAAGACCAATAAAACATTTGTGTCTAAAAAAAGATGGTGGGTTGAAGTAGCACAGGATATCCAGCAACTTGCTGATAATTAGAACACACACAGATTCTTCAACACTGTTAAGACTACCTATAGTCCAAACACCCAAGAACCCACCAGACAGAGGTGAGAACTGAGAAGAGCTTATAAAGGACAGGGAGGAAATTAGCACTGACTGAAAGGAGCACTTCTCAGAACCCCCACAGCTGAGACTCTAGCCTAGACTCTAGCCCTTGACTCCATCCCACAGCAATTCTTTGTCCAGCCTCACTACCACCCCCAACAGACAGGAAGTTGAAATGGTGGAGGTTCATAGATTTATAGAGTTATATAGCATTGAAACAGGCCCTTCAGCCCAACTCATCCAGGCTGACCAAGATGCCTAGCTACACTAATCTCATTTGCCTGCATTTTCCCTACATCCCTCTACTCCCTTCCTCTCCATGTATCTGTCCAAAAGTCTTTTTAAATGTTGTAATTGTACCTGCTTCTACCATCTCCTGTGGCAGCTTATTCCATATACTTATCACCCGCTGTGTGAAAGACTTGTCCCTCAGATCCCCTTTAAATCTTTCCCCTCTCATCTTAAACCTATGCCCTCCAGTGTTTAGACCCCCTACTCTTGGAAGAAATCTGTGACTATCTACTGAAAACCAGCAAGTTCTTGGGAGTAGAGGGATTCCCTGCTGAAGTTCTATACTTTGATGGAAAGGAATTTCAGACGACTCATCTCCACAGCTGGGAAGGGAGGTTATAGCAGTCGACCAGAATAGTCAGATGTGTGACAATCTTCAAGAAAAGAGTGGAATCTGTCTGTGGTTACCACTGAAGGGTCTCCTTGTGGTCTGCATCTTTGCAAGGGTCCTCCTTAACTGCTCCTCCGAGTGGCTAGATTGCAGTTTGGATTCCATTCAAAAAGACATAATCTTTGTCAAGAAAAATACGAGCAGCACCAACCACAACATATGGCATCATAAAATGTTGCATCTCATCTCCAATATACTTTCTGCTCAAATGGAGCTAATCTATAGGATGTGGGAAACTGTTCAATCTACATCTCCAGAGCCAAGGTCAATCCAACCTCAATAGTTGAGCTCCATATGCAGAAGATGTGTGCATTTAGGGGTTGAGCACCAAATTGTCATCAACAACTTCACTGAAATGTACAGGGGAATGGGACTCACACTGAACATCTGCAAATAAAGATCCTAAACTGTCTTCACAGTACAGCACCAACCCACCTACAAGGTCAACAACAGGACCCTGTAGGTCACTTCCCATATCGCAGGACTCACCTCCCAATGAAGGCTGACATTGGTAATGAAATTCACCATTACTTGCAGTGAGCCAGCACAATCTTTGTCTATCAGAAAAAGTGTTTGAAGATGAAGACCTCCAATCCAGCACAAAGCTCATGGATTACTAGGCAGCAGTGAACCTGCACTGCCCCCCCCATGCACCCCCACCCCTACCCCCATATACCTCTGAGTTATGGACTGCCTACAGTAGGTATGTCAAAGCACTGTGGAGTCACACCAACACTGTCTTCACAAAATGCTCTGTAGCCATTGGCAGAAAAAGTAAACCAATGTCAATTCCAATCACCTCCCCCCCAGATTCTACCACTCACCTACACACAAGTAGGGAAAGCTAGGGTGGCCCAATTAACCTACAAACCAGCATGTTTTTGGACGTAGGAGGAAACCAGAGCATCCGGAGGAAACCCATGCAATCACAGGAGAACATGTAAACTCCACACATACAGAACTGGAGGCTGGGATTGCGTGGGGGTTGCTGGAGCTGTGAGGCAGCAGCTCTACTAGATGCACCACCATGCTGCCCTAATACCATCTTTAGCAGCAGTCTAAGGAGTATTCAGAAGCACAGCATTGAAGGGGGGAGGAATGCACCATCTCCCAAACCACCCACTGCCAGCCCCATTAAAGTACAACCTGTTCCACCCATGATAGAGTTTGTGAGTTCCACATTGGCCTCATCAGTCAGCCCAAACACCACAGAACTGAAGTGAAAGCAAATACCTTGACCCCTTGGGGCTACCAAAGGAGAAGGAGAAGCAGTGTACATAACTGAGAAAACTGTTACAGTCAAGGCACCATGTGAACGTGATAATAATATTGGTATTGGTATTGGTTTACTATTGTCATTTGTATCGAAGTACAGTGAAAAATTTGTCTTGTATACTGTTTGTACAGATCAATTCATTACACAGTGCAGATACATTGAGTTAGTAGAGTGCATTGAGGTGGTACAGGTAAAAACAATAACAGAGTACAAAGTGTCACAGCTACAGGGAAGTGCAGTGCAGGTAGACAATAAGGTGCAAGGTCAAACAAGGTAGATTGTGAGGTCAAGAGTCCATCTCATCGTATAAAGGAACTGTTCAATAGTCTTATCACTGTGGAATAGAAGCTGTCCTTAAGCCTGGTGGTATGTGTCCTCAGGCTCCTGTATCTTCTGCCTGATGGGAGAGGAGAGAAGAGAGAATGACCCGAGTAGGTGGGGTCTTTGATTATGCTGGCTGCTTCACCAAGGCAGTGAGAGGTAAAGACAGAGTCCGTGGAGGGGAGGCTGGTTTCTGTGACAGAACGGCTAAAATTAAATCAAAGTGACTGAATGTTTCGCTCACGGATTGCTGGTTCCAGTCTCCCGACCTCTGACAGGCAGAGATGCTGAAGGACCATTAGTCTTCAGGATTCCTTACTCTAGAGCTGTCAACAACACAGTTAGTGGAGGACCACCACTATCCCTCTCCATCTCCCTGATGTTCGGAGTTCTCTTCTCATGCATAGGGAAAAGATTGAGTGAGTGTTAAAACATTTGCTCACTCTGTTGATGAGTTTCATTTGGTGAGGGTGACTATTAGAACGAGGGATAAAATGGCACATCAATTATTGATGTACACAACAGGATGAAGAGAGAAATGTAATTATGAAGATCCTTTTTAATCTGGAGTTATTACATAGTAACAGATCCACATCTGGCTCCTCATTGCTTCCTACAGTACTGAATCATACAAAGGCACAGGGTCCTACGTCCATGTTCCTAATACTTCCAAATTCCATCTTTGGATTGGTCCTTGAAAAACACCAGTAGAGTTTGAATCAAACAGGTCCTCATGGATACTGTCACTTCTTAATGTTAGATTCTAATGATGTGACTATATTTAATTGCCTATAAAGTAATGCCCTGAAGGTTCTTCGTGGCATCCCACATGACATTGAATTCCCAGTTTGCCAGTGAATACACCACCAGCTTATAAATGGGGCTAATGAGTAACCAATACCATTGAAAACTTTCTGCGCTAAGGTAGCTTTTAAGATGCTTTACAACAATAACTCTGTAATTAGACTTAGGATGCTATTAAAGCTGTTGATTAATCACAGAACTGGAAGATCAAATTGTGTGTGATGTTTTTTCAGAAAGACTTTGATCTGCATCCACTAGGCTCCAAGCACAATATGGTGGTGCATGGAAAGAAAAATTCAACAGCAAAATTATATCTGCTAACAGGAATAGATACCACTTTTCCTAATTGAAATGAATTGAAGGAACCTTAACAGATTGTATAAGGCACATCCAAATCTCTTTTATAGCTTTTCACTTTTCCTCTTTACCAAGGCAGTACTTAGCAGCTGTAATAAAAAGCAGTTGACCCTATGATTCTAGTTTAGTAAAGCTGTGGATATATGTAATATTGCTGATCAAATCTAAACACCAGAGTGCAATCCTGCAGAGTTACTCCATTATTATTTGATGACAGGGTATAATATCAAAGAGATTTATTTCATTGGAAGTTTTACTTGTCTGTCCAGAAGTGACATAAATTTTGGGGAGTTCCCAACAATACAGATTGTGATGAATGGAAGGAGCAGGGTTAATTAAAGCATTGCCAACTTTTGCAACGTTGTAAGTGATTTATTATTTTAGAAAGAGAGATGAATTTGCTGCCTCCCACTTTTCTAATCTGGTGAGTCACACACATTAAATAATAGACAAAATCAAAAATCAAGATTAATTAGATTATCTTTTTGCAACAGTACAATAAACAACTGACCTCTCTTCATCGCTTCTGACATTTTTATCTGGAATTATAACAAGACTAATTTCTATACAGTAGCAATATATTAAACATGTGTGTACTTTATTTGTTATATTGGTTGTATATTTAAAAACAATGTCAATATATTTAAGATTCAGTCTTAGGAATTGAGATATCTAAAATGCTGACTTTTCTTAAGATGTCAAAAGTACCTCAAACGATCTAGTGAGGAAAATTCACAACGTGTGATATTATTAAAAGAAAATACATTTATTTGAGCTAAAATAACATTAAAATTATTTTAGCAGGAGCATAATGGAGTATGTTGAGACAATGATGCATGTTTTGAAAATTTCTGACTGTTCACAAAATACTTTTTTTTAGGCTTTAAGTCTCTTTCCCCAAACTCATGATATTTTAGTGAAAGGGACTTCAAAAAACATACTATTTACCTATTACGCAATCACAGACTTTAAAAACATGCTTTACATGAACACATAATACAGTAAAGCATATCAACACACCCAGTAAAAATGGGATCAGTGTGGTTCCCCTTGGGACTCCCACATAGAGCTTGCAAGGACCATATCATTGTCACATGAGCTGCTGGGGAAGTGAGTCAGTGCTTAAAGAACTCCCCCAATGATTGTCAGGGTACAGTGGGAGAAGAAGACTGCTATGGAGGGGAGGATAAACAGGGAAGGGGTGGGTACGAAGGAAACCACACCCACGAACTGCCCGTGTCCATCTATGCATCAAACCGGTCGAATCAACATGTGAATATGTGAACACATAATTCAGTAAAATAATGCGATAAATTGTTAATACTGCTTTAATCACAAACCTTTAAATTCTTTTGATTTTTAAAAAATCTGTTTTACAAGTTTAGAACACCATTAATCTAAGCCATTACATTGTATGTGTGGTTTCTGAGAGATGGTGAATTATTCTAAAGGATGAGGTTCACTTCCATCACAAAATGGGGTACTGCAGTTTGAAGGGGAACATATACTTACTGGAAAACTCTTACTTAGTGTTGTACTTTTCAATAATGAAGTCGACATACATGCACTTAGTCAGCGTGCTTTAAGAATCAAATTCTCCAATTTTCTCTCAAGCCGGGAATACTTCAAGATTTGACAGGGTTGAAATAATTTGACATTTAGTTAATGAGGCAAATCTGCTTTCTTTCTTTTGTTCCTGTCAATTTGTATTCAATAACTTAGAACAACCAAGTGAGAAGACAAATCAAAATGATTGAACTTTCAGACAAAGCATACACAAATTCAAATTTCTGGCACAGATTGGCTCTGATATTTACTTGAAGCTTGGAAGAAATTTGGAAGGGAGGATGTTTAAGCAGAAAATCTGGAAGTATGAGTTTCCTGCACATCCAGCCAAAATTAACAGCAGGTTGCCTTCTAAATTTTATTGGCTGACAGCTAGCTTGACAGGCTGGCTGTTTATTGTGTTGGAAAGCAGCTGGGGTATGGATATCAGGTAAGATTGAGATTATTAAAGAGGTCAAGTTGAGAAGATTCCGTCATTGTGGGGTTGAATCTGACACTACATGGAGATTTGGACTCACATGGCAGTTGAAAGTGTATCATGCACTGAGAAGAAGTATTATCCATTCATAGAGACACAGAATACTGCAGATGCTGGAATCTGGATCAACACACAAAACACTGGGGAACGTTGGCAAGACACTGGCAACTTCCTCCAGCATATTGTGTGTAGCCACTCATAGAGTTGGAAGATGGATGCACATGCTCCTGGGGATCTGAAGGCCTGGAGTCTGGAGTTAGCTCGTTAAGCCAGAGAGAAACATTTCTGCTTCTCCTGGCCCACAACCAATGCAACAAAGTGCAACAATAATGGCAACAAATTTGCCATCAATGATCCAGCCTTTTGCACATGTTGCTATCCATCAGGATTCTTGAGATCCAGAAATCCCACATATTAAAAATAAAGCTTAGCAATGGGACTACACAACCTTCTTAAAAGATTCTGTTAACTGACCCAATCAAATAACCCAGCAGCACCATAACTCTGACTCACCTGTAATTAAACTTAAACTGGGGAGGTGACACGGGTTACGAATTGGGTTTGAGAATGTTATGTTCCTTCAAACTTGGAGTTAAAACTTTCCTTCAATGGCAATTTTAACTTCATTCACACAATGACTTACCTTTCCAATTTCCAGATATGGTTGCCTTCCAAATGCAGTCTTAATATAGAAGCTGCTCTGTAATTTTTGCCAAGTGAGGATAGTGTGAAGAGGATCCAGGTAGAAGAGGTAACTTGGGGTAATGAGGGAGATTTGGACCTTCCCTCCACCAATCTCTTTTGTGGGACTCTTCTGAAATCCGCAACATGTGATTTGGTGTTGTGGAAGGGCTCTCCTCAACCACGTGTCCAACATTGTTTGGCTCAGCTGCCAGTTTCACTTTTGTAAATGTCCGTTGTTAAGAAGAGCCCAACACTGAGAGTATGAGACCTGGACCATTGTTAAAATGTCCAAGCTTCACGTTGTCAATATTGGGTACACCTGGCAATCACCCTCCAGCCCAAATCCCATTTCTAGTTAAACTTCCTCATTAATATTTGCTGCCTGGTTAGTGACCACCCACCCCCACCCCCTAAAAAACTGAGTTTCCTTACTAAATACCTTTCAGCAATATTTACAATTTCTTTCAAGTAAAAATAGCCTAAACCAAAATGACACAATTAAAGAACTTTCTATTGAGCTTATACCTGATGAAAATAAGCAGGATGAAGTGTATCTGCCAAGAGAATACTTAAAGGGAGCATCTGTATACAAAATATTCAATAATACCAAAAATAAATCTGAATATGATAACTTGTGATGGTGATTACTAAATGGTGAATTATTAAAATGTAAACGTAAGAGTTAGTAAGGTTTCTAAAGCACTTCAACACAATGATAACAAATTGTAATTAATGGAATTAATCTGCAGAATTATCTTGAGATCACATTATGATGCATGTTAATGTATCTAGTAAGGGCTTCTGGCCAAAAAGAGATATATTTTGTGAGTTATCAGCAAAATTTCTCTTTTCATTATCAGGAGTTGGACTCCAAATGAAAGTTAATAAAAGTACCACATCTGAAACCACTAAATTTGTTAGTCATTAACCACTGAAAATGAAGGTGATCAAGAATTATGGGCTGGGGAATGGAGGAAAGGGGACAGTTGGGCACCGGGTGATATAGCCGATTAGTGTGAGTGCACACCAACCCAGCAAAACCCATGTTTCTAATGGTGATGTAGAAGTTTGTTGGCAGCACAATTGAATTTGGAGGCTTTCAATTCCTTGTCGGAGCAATTCAAAATATATTTATATTTTGATCTCCTCAGGGTTTTGGTCCCGTTTTAGAGAATTCTACTTATTTCCACGTTATCACATAAGGAACTGGATAGTTCAAGGAGGTAAAGATTTCACAAGATTTAACCCCATAGAATAACTTGTAATAATGTTGTATGTTTATCAAAGTAAAATATTTCAAGATTCTTAACATAATTTCTTTCACATAAATAAGGTGTTGTTTTCTCAGGAACTGACATGATGGGTGAGGGTGAGGTTTTTTTAATGTATGTTCCATGAACCATTTGTTAATGGAAATATGTCTCTTTATCCACCATGTCTGAACTTGTCATGATCTTGCACACTTCTGTCAAATCTCTTTCAATCTTCTTTGCTTGAAAAGAAACAACCCCAGCTTCTCCAGTCTAATTTTACAGCTAGAATCCCTCATCCCTGGAATCATTCTAGTAAATGTCTACTGCAACCTTTCTTGAACCTTTTCGTCCTTCCTAAGTATGTTGTCTAGAATTGACGTAATCTCCGAGTTGTGGCCTAACCCATATATAATAAAGGTTCAAGTTTTTCTTACTACTTTAGAAATCTTGGGCACAATTTATGAACCCCAAGATCTCCAAAGGTTGACCAGCTGTTCTCTCAACTTGTCCTGCATCTAAAACGAGTTTATTATTTGAATCAACTTCAACTATTTTTAAAAGTCTTTGAATGTCAGAGCCACTTAAGTTAAACATTATCAGTTTAATATCGACTGCAAACAGATGGATATCTCATCTGGAATCTAATTGTTTTTTTTAAAACATTTTTATGTATATAATTGGTTTGCCTCCTTGAAGGACATGTAGGGAATAAAAGAAAATTTACAAGCAATCAGATTGCAAAAAAAAATGGTCTGCACAGTAAACATATAAAGTTCTATTCAATGAATTAACTTTTTGGATCCAGTTGTAATTTTTTTTTGTATTCAATCACCTTCAGTGCAGGAGGAGGATTGTGAAGTTCTGCAGGAAGGTAGATCAGGAACTTTACTGTTCAGTAACAACTTACGTTTACCTTCAATGAAGTAAAATGTTCCACAATGCCTCACTGGAGAGTTTTTGAACAGAATTTGTGAAGAAGCCAAATATAGATAGATAATTACAAACAGGTATTAAGAGGGGAGTGGGGAATTCAAGAAATGACCCTGATTGTAGGGCAGAATAGGGATGAATGAGGCCATGAAGAGAACTGAAGATAAAGATGAAAATTTTATACTTGATATGTTGCCAGAGCAAGAGTCAATGTACCTGAATGAGAACAATGATGATGGGTGATTAGGTCATGGTGCAATTAGCCAATGGCAGACTGGGTTTTAAATGAGCTGAAGGGAAACCAACTAATTCCTTGGTGGGTCAAGTATGTGGAGGTATTAAGCAATTCAGGAATATGCTTTGTTGTGCCCTTACCTCCTTGCTTTGCAAAGGTTTGCCAATCATATAAATGACCTCTAGAATAAGAAGCCGAGTATTACATCTCATCAGCCAACCTTCAGTCATAGGTGGAGGAAGTGCCAGTACACAGTGAAGAGGGACCTATGAACTTACTGAAATATGGCTGGAAGCAGTAAGGCATCTTTGCTGCAGGCAGGGATGAACTCTGACTGAAGGTGTGAGTGGGGAACTGGTGGGAGTATGATCACAGGGGTGACAGAAATGCATTGCGAAACCTGAGGTTTTCTGTAACGTGATTATCTCTCACAGATATACTACTGGACCAGGAGCAATCTGAGCATTTGCATGGAATATTAAACAGACTGAACTTCTTCTATAGGGAGTTTAGAAGAATGAGAGATGAAATAAATAAGATTCCAAGGGATTTGACAGCGTAAATGCTTCTCCTGATGGAGGTACTGTCTTGGTATAACGGCTTGTTCACTGAAATCAGAAATAGGAAGGAATTTCTTCACTTCATGTTGTGAATCTTTGGAATCCTCCATTTCAGATAATTGTGGATACTAACTAATTAAGTACTTGAGATAGATTTTTTTGGACTGCAAGGGAATTAGAGTTATAGGCAACAGAAAGGAAAATAAAGTTGAGGCAAAGTTCATTACAAACATAGTATCAATAAATGGCAGAGCAGCCTTGAGATCTGTATGTTTTTTTTGTTTCTACATTGATGGTGCCTTTGGATCAGCTGAGAGCATTGGCCAGTTTATGATTTGTGCATAAGTACAAGGCTTCTTCGTACTTATGGCTTGCATTTGGGTTCAGCAACACAATTAACTCCCTAAAGTGGTACTTTACTGGGAGCTGATGCAACTGGTCAATATCTACTTGTAAGAAAGTATGACCTATGGATTTAACAGGAGTATTCCTTTGTGTTTTGAACATACAGATATTAGAAATAGAGCCAGGAATGGGTCTCTCAACCTTTCATCCTGCTCTACCATTCAATAAGATTATGGTTGATCTTTTACTTCAGTGCCATTTTCTTGTTCTAACCACATATCCATTGGTTCCCTTAAGCTCCAAAAAGCTATGAACTCTGTTTTGAAAATATACAACCCTTTTGGGGATAGAATTTCTCAGAATCATCATCTCCTTGGTGAAAAAAAATTCTTCTCATCTTTGTTCTGAATACCTGACCCCATATTTTGAGACTGTGACCTCTAGCTTTAGAACTCTAGACATGCAAATATCATCTCCACATCTACTCAGTCAAGTCCTTTAAGAATTTTACACATTTCAATGAGATCACCTCTTGCTCTTCTAAACTTTGGAGCATATAGGCCCGAACAGCTCAATTTCTTGATCGTATGAGAAATCTGCCTTCCCAAGGATCAATCTGGTGAACTTTCACTGCATTCTATTATAAGATATGTTCTTGCTTAGGAAAAGAAGACTGTACACAATATTCAAGATGAGCCCCATATAAATCCTGTCCTCCAATCCTCTTGCATTAAGGCCAACATACTGTTTGCCCTTCCAATTGCTTGCCCTACCTGCATGTTGACTTTCAGTTATTCTGTACAAGGGCACCTATGTCCCTCTGAACATCGGCATCTTTCAAAATTGATGACTCACATTTTTTCCACATTTCATTCCAACTGCCATGTCCTTCTCCACTCTTAACCTGTCTTTATCTCCCTGAAGCTCTCAGTATCCTATTCACAATACACACTGCCATCTAACTTTGCATCAGTGGCAAACTTGGATACATTTCATTTATTCTCCTTATCCTCAAAACATCCAAAATATTAATTCTGAACAGCTAGAGTCCCTTAACTGAACCCTATGGCCTGTAACAGTTCTATCTTCCCAATTTAAAAATGATCTGTTTATCCATCCTGTTTTCCATCCATAAATCAATCCTTAATCCCTGGCAGTATGTAACTATTACCCCTTATTACCACGCACTCTAATTTTGTTTAATGATCTATTCTTCGGCATCTTAATAGAAAGTCTTCTGAAAGTCCAAACAATACGCTTGCTTCGAGTGATTCTGCCCAAAAATACTTCTGATGGCAGGTCTCAAACCTGAAATGTTAACTGCAAAAATGTATTTGTTTAATTTCTCTTCCATTTCCTAATTCTTATTATATTTTCTCCTATCTCAATCTGTAAGGGATCCACGGTAATGTTAGCTATTCTTCTCCCTTTTACAAATCTATAGAGGCGTTTACATTCTATTTTTAATGTTTCTTGCTAGAACCATAGAACAATACAGCACAATACAGGCCCTTCAGCCCACCCTGTTATTCTACTTTGCCTGTACTTTCCATTGCCTGGATTATATACTGGGGTTTTCTGTATGTATGTTACGCTCCTTGAAGGCAGAATGAATTACTCTGAGGAGAGATGGAACAAACCAAATTAGTGCATTGTTTGATTTCCCAGTAAGTTGAATATGCGGAGCAACTACAGTATTATTATAGAAAGTAGCAAGTTGTCCTGAAACTGAGGAAGAGATAGGGAGAATTGCCAAATTATCTCTGAGATTCATACAGAGAGGCAGTAGAACAGACAACTGTAAATGTAACTGCTAGGAGTCCAGCCCAGTCATCGCCCTCACATGGGTGTTGAAGGTCAGTCAATGCATCTTCATATCCTGTCATCTCTACCACTAAACTCAGACAATCTGTTTCATTTGCTTGTTCTATCTCTGAATTAATGGATTGTCCCAGCTGGTTGTTACACTCTCATCCAGAGAAACCTTGTGTTACTCTGGCTAAAGAAATGTAAGGGAAACTATTTCTAGAAATTGTTCCTGGCAAGCAACTTAATGTTAACACTTCTGTATGTTTATCAAGGGAGTTTTGTATTACCAACCAAAGGAAATCTACAGAGTTGATTGCTTGATCACATTCATTTCACTCATAATCCAGTCCTAAATCTGTTGCTGATTGTGGCTAAGTTTGCTTGCAGTTTGAATTTAAACTGATTATTGGAAATCCTACTTAGTCAATGTCACCTATATATCAGCTTTCTGATGTTCCCAGTGGAATATTGATTTTTGAGCAAGTAACATTGAATGCTTCAAAACATGAAACGGACTAGATCCAGAAGCAACAGCTTCTATATTTGTCCAAGAACTGTCCATTGGTTGAGAGAAGCATGTTCAAAATCTGCTTGCCATAAATGTCTGCAGAAATTGCACAAATATGATGGTGGTTCTTTAATGGCGGTTTAAATGTGAGTATGGCAGGCTTTGTCTATGTTATTGTATTAATAATCTGAAGCTTGGACTAATGATCTGAAGACATCAGTTCAGATCTCTCTATGGGTAGTTTAAATATGGTTAATTAGGTAAATCAGGAATAAAAAATTAAGGTCAGGGAAAGTAGCCATGTTTACTACAAGACTGTAAAAAGCCATTTACTTTACTAATCTGTCCTCCTTAGCTGCTCTGGTTTATGTATTACTCACAATTCACAATTCACAAATTGATTCATAACTGTCCTTCGAATAGGACAATCAGTCATTCTGATCTACCATGCTGCTGTGATAAATAACGGACTATAGTAAAAATTAAAACTGGACTGCCACCCTTCATTGATATTGGCACAAGTCTTTTCTTCATCAAAAAGCTAGAAATGAGGAAAATCACCAACAATTAAACAGTATTCACTTTGCTCTACAGCATCTCAGATAATGAAGCAGCTTGTGCTTTATCTGTATGCAAAAACCATGCACAACATTCAGGCATGGGCTGATAAGTGACAAGTAACATTTGCATCACGTCCCAAACTGACGGATACCTGCCACTGAGAATGAAGAACATTGTAAGTGCGTGGAGATACCACAATTTGCATGTTGTCTTCCAATCACAAATCAAAATCATATTTCCATTCCTTCATCCAAACGTGGATTTCTCCATTTTGCCAACAGAGTTTTTTTTTCTGGCCTCACTCTACTAGCCATTAAAATTGGTCCAAAAGTCTTATATGATTTACAGGTGAGACCCAAAGAATTCCAGAACAGTTATTTGAGAACACTGAGTCTCTTGGAGATATATGCAATCCTACATAGACATAAAACATGAAAAGGAGAAATTTCAGCTGGATTTCATGTGGAAGAAGTTGAGTCAGAGGCAGACACAAAGGAATGAAAGGTAGGCTGAAAGTGTGTTTTCCTCAAATAGAAATAAAAAAGCAATGATGGTCAACAAAGGACAAAGGGCTAATGGGAACCCTGTTAAACAGAAGAATAGTTCTTCATCAGGGTGGGCAATTCTGGAGGGGAGGTGGCTGCAAATTAAATAATATTGCTAAAGTACTGCAGATGCTGGAAATCTGAAATCTGAACAGTAAATGCAGGAAATATGCAGCAGGTCATGAAACAACTGTGGAGAGGGAATAGAGGTAACTTTTCAGGTTGAGGACTTTTAATGATAATTGATCAGTTTTCCCTACGGTGGCTGGGGCTTGCACAGAAGCACGCACAGTCAAACCAGACCTTGCGACCAGCTGCTGACAAAATGTTTTCAAATTTGCACGTCAGCAGCATACAAATCTTTAACAAGAGGCCAACTGTGCCACTGACCTTACCACCAAGGCACAGGAAGATACTGTGCTTTCTTTCATTCACTTATGGGATGCTTGGGAAAGGCAAAATTTAATAACCCTTCGTAATCGCATGTGAGAAGGTAGTTGTGAGCTGGTTCTTCAACAGTTGCAGTTCTTGCAACAAAGGTACTCCGAAGAACCATTGTTGCCACATCATGAAGCAACAATGAAGGATCATCAATAAATTTCAAAGTCAGAATTGTGCGGGACCTGAGTCAGACTTGAAGGTAATATCATTCTCTGATGGAAGAGATTGTACGATTGGGAAATTTTGTTGGGAAGTCCCGCATCAGTATTTGTTTCCCTTCAATTTTCTGCTCTTCCTAAATTCTGCATGTCTGCTCTTCAGGATCAGAGGTGGGTCCCTTGTTGCCCTGATGTCTGAGGTGCCAAATTCTACCTCTTTATTATCTGCTCTTTCTCCTGAAGGTACAATAACCTGGTCCCAGAATTCAAACTGTAACCTTTGTAAATAGGTTGATTTAAATTGTATTTACTTTTAATGACAGAAAATACTTGCAATTAGGGCAGGTACGGTAGTGTAGTGGTTAGCGTAACGCTTTACAGCGCCAGCAAGCCGGGTTCAAATCTGGCCACTGTCTGTAAGGAGTTTGTACTTTCTCCCCTTGTCTGCTTGTGTTTCCTTCAAGTGATCCGGTTTCATCCCACATTCCAAAGATGTACAGGTTAGGAAGTTGTGGGCATGCTATGTTGGCACCGGAAACGTGGCGACACTTGCAGGCTGCCCCCAGAACACTCTATGCAAAAAGATGTATTTCACTGTGTGTTTTGATGTACATGTGACTAATAAAGATATCTTGTCTTATTTGTGACATTGGAAAATAAACTTTGAATAACTTAAAATTGTGCTAACATGTTGTTTTATTTCACATTTATTTATAAGATGAGATCATGTCAACAAACAGATGCCAAAAGTATCAGCTAACCAAGTATATCAAATAGTGCATACATAATCAACAGACCTGACATGTTCCACATACTTCTCATCACTAAAATAAACTGCATTATAGAAGTTTATGCTTGAATAAAATTTTGAAAGATAATCAGTCATAGCCATTGAGCTAATCTTCATCCACACATCTGTGTTAATATAAATGACTGAATTCACTAAATTGAGACAATATGAACAAAATGTTTGTAACAGTGATCTTTCAACATCTTGGAAAGTATAGGATGTACACAACTGAATTGTCCAAACAATGAGGAAAACCAATATTAGAGGTCAGTTCCACCATCACTTGATGTTGTTATTCTGAAGTACAAACGTGTGTTTGTTTTGTTATTAATATTTAATAATTTGAAAGTGTTACAGTTTGCCATTAATTTATTTCCAGCCAGTACCTTTGTGCTGTTTTAATCGAATGACTTGCTAACCTTTGCATTCAAAGTATTTCAGGCTGGAACTAATTGTTTGATGATTCAGTGAGCAATATTACAAAATGCAAGATTACAGTAAATATTAATAATCCATGAAAACATAATGATATCTGACTCATCCTATTTACCTGAAACTTGAGACTATGGTAGAATTGTGAATAAGATAATAATGATAGAAATAAGTAGTGATTCAAGCAGTCATAAAATAAATGAAGTACAGCAGTGGAAAATAAATTCACTGATTATTATAGCTAACCATGTCTCCGATAATTTAAGTAATTGATGTCTATGCATCATGTGTTTGTCTAATCCTATCACAAAGAGAGCAACCTCAGGTAAAAAATTTCCTGGTTATCTGCCATACAGCATTTTCTTTAATCCAGTTTTAAGTCAAGCTGTCATATAAAAATTCAGAATCGAAATATTACCCACAAAGGAATGTTATAAATCTGAAAGCATTTTTCACATACTTTAACTTAGCCTCTCAATAGTTTAGATTACTTTTTCATTTAGGTCGTGTTGGTTTTCTATTTTGAAAGGAGATCTGAGACTCCAGTTGCATTATCACTTCTGCTTTACTGTCAGTTTCTTCCATCACAACTCCAATGTCAGGACAAGAGCTGAATACTGAGTGAGGTTCCTTTGCAGAGATGTTCTCACACTGCTTGGATGTGACACAGCACATGTTATCACTGCAGAGAGATGTCAAGACAGGTTCAAAGAATGTTCGGAGACCTATTTGTTAGGGTAGAAAAATAGCCAGGAGTGGAACCCTCTCAAGGCATCCAGAGTGCAGCTTCCTTGTTCACCTTGTAAATATGCTGCATGTGATTCAGTTAACAATGTTAGTAAGGTCCTGAAAATTCCCAAAGCTTTTTTTTAAAGTATTCAGAGACAGATTAGAAATACCCCTCAGGCCTCTGGAGAAAACTTCAGACCTAATCCCACCAGTCCTAATCACGTGGCCCTCAGATACCCTCACTGTTTATCTGACTCACAACCAAGGCTGCATACCAAGACATTGGTGGATTACTGCAACAGCCTGCAAGCCTCTTTGCACTTTGGTACCCACAGCCATGATGGCAGCAGTCTGATTGCATGACAGCAGTCTGGGCCTGCATGAAGGCAAGTTGACTTTCACAGGGTATAATGTGCTGCTGTGGAGGCTGAGGCATTGGCCATCTGGTGCAGCATCATGCCTTGGGTCCACCACTGTGCCATCAGATTTGTTCATTACTTCCAAGCTGGAAAGAATGGCCTCCAAACTTGTGCCAGTTGGTGCCGGTGTCTTCCGTGCACTTTGCTATCAATCACAGGCTTCCTAGCTGGCTTCTCAATACACACATTAGCTTTCTTTTGCACCTTGACTCATCAGAGACCTCATTGTGGTCCTCTGTGGCAGAACTTGTCCATTTGCAAGCTTTCAATTGCATATCTTTCTGCCTGACCTGGCTACAGCACATCTATCTGTTGTGACTGACTAAACTGAGCCACACGGAGGCTGCAACGGGGAGATATAGATCTTTATTTTTTTATTTGAAAAAATAAATTTTATTCATAACAAAAAATATATACAAAGGAAGAAAACAGTGCAAAACACAAAAATCTGAACATTCATGGTTGTTACATTCAGAAGTGTAAAACTTTAAAGAGGAAAAAAAACACACAAACAAACATAACCTCATTGCCACTCGTGGCTCACTGAGGTGAAACCCTTTCATTGTTCAAGGGGCTTCCCCACCCAATTCTGCCCCTTTATGTGCCGTAGCAGAAAGAGCCAAGACTGTGGTCCTTCCCCACAGACCCTTAGCATTGGCTGCACTGAGCTTCAGTGCATCCCTCAGCATGTACTCCTGCAGCCTGGAATGTGCCAGTCTGTAGTATTCCCTTATGGACATCTCACTGTTCTGGAAGACCAACAAGTTTCAGGCAGACCTACAGGCATCCTTCACCGAGTTGATGACCTTCCAGCAGCACTTGATGTCTGTCTCGGTGTGGTGACCCTGGGAACAGCCCGTAGATCAGAGAGCTCTCTGTCATGCAGCAGCTGGGGATGAACTGGGACACAGACCCTTGCATCCTTCTCCACACCGTCTTAGCAAATCCAGAGTCTGCAAAGAGGTGGGTAACCATTTCTTCCCACCGCAGCCGTCCCAAGGACAGCGTACATTGGGGATGATATGTTGTTTGTCGAGGAAAGCTCTGACTGGGAGGGCACCTCTCACTGCCAGCCAATCGAGGTCTTGGTGCTTGTTGGTCAGATTTGGCAATGAGGCATTCTGCCATTTGGTTTGGACCATTTGCTCAGGGAACAAACCCACAGAATCCATAGTGTCCCTGTCCCACAGTGTCTGAAGTACATTCCGCACTGACCACTGTCTGATGGACTTGTGGTCAAAGGTACTTACTTGGCAGAACCCTTCCACAAAGGACAAGTAGTGCAGTAATGTCCAGCTGACTGGGGCATTGCGCAGTAAAGGGGCCAGGCCTATCTTCTACAACACCAGGGACAGGTAGAACCTCAGAACATCATGACACTTGGTACCCATGTACTTGGGGTCCATACACAGACTGATACAGCCACACACGAAAGTAGAGATCAGGATGAAGGCAACATTGGATACACTTTTGCCCCCAATCTCAGGGAACTTGTGCAGTGTGACCCATTGGACTCGCTCCATCTTGGACCCGCAGATAAACTGGAAGATGTTCTGGGTGATTACTGAGGCAGAGGAGCGAGGAACAGGCCACATCTGCACCGTACAGCAGCCCTGAGAGCATATCGCACCTGATGACCAAGTTCTACACAGTTATTGACAGAGAGCGCCATTTCCACAGACCCAATTTTTGTTTTACCTTTCCAATCTGCTCCAGCCATTTCTTATTACATGCCTCAGCCCCTCCGAACCAGACCCCCAGCACCGCCAGGTAGTCAGACCTGATGGTGAAGGGGATGTTGGATCGGTCGGGCCAGTTACCGAAGAGCATGGCCTTGCTCTTCCTGCGGTTGACTCTGGCCCCCGATGACAACTCAAACTAGTCACACAGATGCTGACCAACCCTGCAAACTGACTGTAGATCCGAGCAGAAGATGGCAACATTGTCTGTGTACAGGGAGGTTTTGACGTGTGCCTCCACTGCCTGGCAATGCCACCGCTCTTATGCTCTGATCTTTCCTGATGGATTCGGCAAAGGGTTCTATGCGGCACGCAAACAAAATAGGGGAGAGTGGACAACCCTGCTTCACTCCAGATGATGGGGAAACTATCTGCGTCCTATCCATTGATTTGGACTGCACTACGGATGTCTGTGTAGAGCAGTTGGATCCAATTTCTGATTCCCTCCCCAAAACCCATTTTGGACAGCACGTCCATCATGTACATGTGGGATATCCTGTCGAAGGCCTTCTCCTGGTCCAAGCTGACCAGGCAGGCGTCCACCTTTCTGTCCTGCATGTAGGCGATGGTATCACTGAGCAGCACAAGGCTGTCAGAGATTTTCCTGTCAGGTACAGCACAGGTTTGGTCTGGGTGGATTACCTGTCCCAGAGTAGACTTGACCCAGTTGGTAATGGCCTTAGACAGGATCTTATAGTCCACATTCAACAGTGAGATGGGTCTCCAGTTCCTAATGTCCTTCTCCTCTCCCTTCTGCTTGTCAATGAGGGTAATAATGCCCTTCCTCATGGAGTCTGCCATTCTGCCAGCCAGAAGCATAGCGTTATATACTTCCAGCAGGTCTGGGCCCATCCAGTCCCACAGGGCCAAGTACGACTCTGCCAGTAGGCAGTTGCTTCTGGGAGTTTTATTTGACCAAGGGAATGGATGGAACCAGTCAGCTCCTCCAGGGACAGTGGCTAATCCAGACCCTCCCATTGGCTGCTGTCTAGCACCTCCGTGATAGAGGACAGAAAGTTTTGGGAGGCTGTGCTGTCCATGGTCTTAATGTCATATAGACTGACATAGAAAGATCTGCAGATCCTCAGCTTGTCTGTCTGTGAGGATGTTACTGAGCCATCCTCTTCTTTAAGCTTGTGGATCACAGAGCTACCCCTGTGAAACTTTCAGGAGAAGAAGCATGAGCAGGTCTCATCCTGCTCCACAAAGTAGACCCTGGATCGGAAGATGAGGATCTTTGAGGATCTTTTGCTAGCTCTTCACCTCTTGGAGATTCTCTCTCACATCCACCCCCCTCAACTGCAGAAGGAGAAGTTGCTGCATCTGTCTGAAGTTTGCACAGTTCCCTCTGACTCTCTCTAGCTTTCTGAACACCTTTGAGGATGAAGAACCTCTTGACATTCTCCTTGGTTGCTTCCTACTAGTGAATCAGAGATTCAGAGAGGGGCTTCACAGTTCTCCAACCTGTGTAATCCTGTCTTTAGTTCCCTCGATGTTCTCTGGGGTCAGCAGCTTAACATTTAACTTCCACACCACCCTGCCTGCCTTGTGGTCCTCCTGTAGGTGACAGGAGGCTCGAAGGAGGCAGTGGTCAGAGAAGAACACCAACGTGACGTCGGTGGATGTGACCACGACTGCCTTCGATGTGAAGAGGAAGTCTATCCGGGATCATACTGAGCTGTCCTTTCTGGTCCAAGTGTGTTGCGTCTGTGCTCCACCTGCAGGGGTGCTGAAGGTGTTGAATAACTTTGCATCTTTAATCATTCCTATCAGGAGTCCTATTAGTTCCTGTCAGCACTGCCGGATTGTCCAGTTGCATCAATGATGCAGTTGAAGTCACTGACCAGAATGACTAGTAGGGACATTGCCAGCAGTGGTGGGAGTTGCTGGAGGACAGCTAGCTGCTCACTCAGTATGGGCAAGGCGTACACATTAGTTAGTGGAGCTGATGGTTACAGTACTTTACATCAGCCACAAGGAGCCTCCACGTCTTTGACTTCACTGACAGAGACATTACCTCCCCGCAGCAGAATCCTCAGTCCGGATGCGTGACTATCATTCCTTCCCGACCACGTGGACAATCCCTGGGACCACCATTGCGACCACCGCTGATAGTTGCGGAGGTGAGGCAGCCCGCATTCCTGTAAAAAGGTTACATCAGCCTTTGTCTTGGCAAGGTACTGCAAGGTGTTCACACATTGCACAGTGCTCTTCACATTGTGCATGTTTAGAGACGCCAGATTTACCTCCATAGTTCATGGATCACAAATGCTGTCCATTGTCAATCAGCCTTCATGCCGACAGCCTTGGTGAACTGCAGCACTGTTTTTGGGCTCAGGTACTAGGAATGGCCCTCCCCGGGGTGTGGTGATGCTGGTGGTGTCACTGGGGGAGATTAGTCTCTGTTCCTGTTCTGCCCTCTGGCTCTGTTTATTCTGTACCCTCCATCTCTCGGAGCTGGGATGCACCGGACGTCGTGCTGCTGCCGGTCTCCCGGAACTGGGTGACTACGGTTTCTATGCCGCTCCTGGACTCCCGGAGCTGGGGGCCAGTGGCCTCTGTACAACTCCTGGTCTCCTGGAGCTGGGATGTGCTGGACGCTGTGCTGCTCCTGGTCTCCCAGAGCTGGGGTGCGCTGGTCCCCTCTGTGCTGCTCCTGGTCTCCTGGGGCTGGGGCGTGCTGGATGCTGTGCTGCTCCTGGTCTCCTTGGGCGGGGGTGCGCTGGATGCTGTGCTGCTCCTGGTCTCCTCGGGCGGGGGTGCGCTGGTCGACTCTGTGCTGCCCTCAGTCTCCCGGAGTTGCGGGGAAGCAGGCTGAATTTTTTCCTCACCCGTATTTGTCTGTAGCCTCCCCCTTCCTTGTCCCCTCTATTTTGGTGCTTCCTCTACCTGTGTTGACAGTTCCCCATGTTTGCTTCATCCTCTGATGAGGAGAGGCTGCTGTCATCTGCCTGTTGCATGACCCTTCTCTTCCCATTACTTTTAGTCTCTGCAGCCCGTTGTCTCTTGGGTGGTGTCTTCTGGGACTTTTTTCTTTTCACCACCTGCCATCCCCCTTCTTGTACCTCTGCCCTCCCCTCTTCCATTGACCCCTCCTCTTGGGGAGGGGCCTGGGGGTTTGTGGCTGGGCCATGGGAGTTTGAGGCAGTTGGCTTTTCCTCAGCCCTGGTCTCAGTCTCTGCTGGTGCCTCTGCACTGGTAGCGGGGGTGTCAGCATTCCTCTGGAGTTGTCGGTGCCAGCTCCCCCTCTTATTGCCTGTGCATAGGTACAGGCACGCTTTGGACAGGTCTTGTCGAGATGGCCTGCCTCCCCACACAGGTTGCTACTTTTACTTTCTCTGCAGTCCCTGGTCTGGTGGCCTTCTTGCCTGCAGTTCTTGCAGATGACTGCACTGCATTGGGTATTGGTATTGGTTTATTATTGTCACTTGCACCGAGGTACAGTGAAAAACTTGTGTTGCAGGGCTGCCACATGTCCAGACTTGTTGCAGTTACGACACAGTCTGGGTTGCCCTGCATATATCATGCAACCGTGGTCCCCTTCGGTGGCAAACACTGAGGGAGGATGGATGATAGCATCATTAGCATCCACCCTTAGCCAGACCTTCTGGGACCTGACGCTTGCTGGTCCAGATCCCAAACAGAACCATAGAACCATAGAAAACTACAGCACAGAAAAACAGGCCATTTGGCCCTTCTAGTCTGTGCCAAAACATTATTCTGCTGGTCCTATTTACCTGCCCCCAGCCCATGCCCCTCCAGACCTCTCTCGTCCATGTATCTAATAGAACCATAGAAAACTACAGCACAGAAAACAGGCCATTTGGCCCTTCTTTGATATCTATGCAGCTTCCTGCTCCCTTAACATAACGAGCAGGGAAGATGAGGACATCCATAATGGGCACATGTGGATCGAACATGTGCACTGTTATCTCTTGCTCCTTCTAGGTGTGGAGGGTGGAGAGTGGTTGCACCTTCAGCAGTGACAGCGGAGCCTCATTCCCTCTCTCTCGGAAGTCCTGTAGCATCTTCTGCCATCCCGCCGGGTACTTGAAGGTAACGTCAAAGTACTGTTACCCGGGAAGTCCCTCAAGCTTGCAGCACTCCAATAAGACCTTCTTGATGAAGAGGTTCCTGGTGAAGGGAACTTCATTGAGGTCCTTCACTGCCCCTCTGAGTGTGTTTCGGAGTCTTTATTCACACAGCAGATCTTCTGGAGAGAGAGTCTAACAGAATCATGCTCTCCTGACACAATGGTTTCATACTGTTTAAATACAAAGATAACAATAAATTATTAACTACAGTCTCAGTGGCTATGATCACCTACTTAACTCTAACATTTTGAATATAGTCAGGTAATTTAGCAGAATTATATATTTACAATAGGGGCACATCCCAACTAGCAGAACTGCTTTGAATATTCAATATTCAGTGTCTGTTCTGAAGCTTCTGAGCACAAACTTCAGACACCCAAAATATACCTCTTTTGTCACTGTGTTGAGGGATGGCTCCTTGAATATACAACTAGCCAGAATATTAAGTGACACGACAGACCTATCCTGAACTCTGCATTAACTGCCGTTACCAATGTGTTAATACAGAAGATGGCCACTTAATGCCTTCCCTAATCTCATTCTGAAGTTTTCAATGTCCACCAATTAACACTAACATTCATCTATTGTCTTTCCCTGTGCAATTTCAAGGGGACAGAATCAGAATGTCCCACACCCAATGACTAATTTCAATGACTCAAAGCATCAGTTAAAGTTAAATTGTGAACAGATTTTATGAGAGTAGTTCTCATTTTAATTACCATCTGCTATTCATAATTTCATAACTCCAGAATAATCCCTTATGCTATCCAGTGTCTCTCCAAATACAGATCTCATCTCTAATTTATCCTCTAAAATATAGGCAATAAGTGTATCTAAACTGTTGACTGTGGTTGTGAAACCAAGTCATGGTTTGTCTTCCTCATCACTCTCTTTTATTTTTGTCCTTTTCATTTCCAGGGTGTCTTAGGTATCTAAAAGAAAGATGAAAGATGAGGCACGGTAGCATAGCGGTTAGCGCGACGCTATTACAGCGCCAGCAATCGGGGTTTGATGTCCGTCACTGTCTGTAAGGAGTTTGTACGTTCTCCCGTGTCTGCATGGGTTTCCGCTGGGTGCTCTGGTTTCCTCCCACATTCTAAAAGACGTACGGGTAGGTTAATTTGGGGTTTAAAATGGGCGGCGCGAACTCGTTGGGCTGGAAGGGCCTGTTACCATGCTGTAAATAAAATTTTTTAAAAAGTTCTGGTGACGAGAGTGAATTACTCAATCTGTGATCTGTAAGTCAGGAAATGTAAAAATGGAGGAAGTGGGACAGAAGAAGGAGAAAAAGGTGTGAGCAACACACAAAAACTGCTGGAGGAACTCAGCAGGTCAGTCAGCATCCATGGAGGGAAATAAACAGTCAACGTTTCGGGCTGAGACCCTTCATCAGGACTGGAAAGGAAGAGGGCAGAAAGCAGAATAAGAAGGTGGGGGGAGGGGGAGGAGTACACGTAGGCAGGTAATAGGTGAGTTCAGGTGATAGGCGAGTCCAGGTGAAAGAGGGAAGGCAGGTGGGTGGGGGAGGGGGAGAAGATGTAATAAACTGAGAGGTGATAGGTAGAAGAGGCAAAGGGCTGAAGAAGAAGGAATCCAGTAGGAGAGGTCAGTGGACCATGGAATAAAGGATGGGGAAGGGCAGGAGAGGAGTTGAGCAGGTCATCAAGATGGGGGAAGGGAGCTATAGGAATAAGGGAAGAGTGGGGTGGGGGAAGGAAAAGACGGGATGGGGTTACCAGAAGTTAGAGAAATAAATGTTGAGGCCATCAGGTTGGAGACTCCCAAGGCAGATTATGAGGTGTGAGGTTCTGTCATCCTCAATGGAATCTGTCCCACCACAGGCCACAAGCTTAGCCACAGCACGGAACATGGACATTGTTAGTAATGCTACAATTCACTGTCCATTCCTAACTGCCTGTAAACTGGCAGAGAAAGTAACAGTCAACCACAATGGTGAGTCTAAGGCCACACATAAACCACATGGGATAATGATTTCCCACACTCAGGGACATTTGTGAATTAGATGTGTCTTTACAGTGATTCAGTAGTTTCAAGCTTAATCTTCCCTGAAAATAGATTTAAAAACTCCAGATTAATTTAATTACTTAGATTTAAAGTCCCAAGCTGCTATGGATTCAAAGTCATGTTTCTGTGCCAGTGGCTGCTCATCCAATAAGTTATCATCAATGTCACTTCATCCGTGTGTCAGGACACCACATCTGGGCTCTGGGGATAAAACATCTGGCATTGACCTTTGTCACTCTCTGCTTCCATTGCATTTTCAGAGCAATTCCCAAGAGCATCCTGGACCCTGCAGGTGAAGAACATCTTTATTACTTTCCCCTTTCTTCAGAAAATCCATCAGAACCTGTTACCACACTGTAAATAAAATTTAAAAAAAAACAACCCTGGAAAGCTTGGTTGGAAGCTCCATCGCACTTTCAGCCATCCTTTGATCTTAAACCAGATCATGTTCAGTTCACAAAGAATTCTTTCTTTTTCAATCTTTTACTAGTTTTCAAATTAATACAGATTAATATATAACATCAATGTTTGTACATGTAATACAAAGAGATCGGAAGGACAATCATGGCATGGATAATCATAAAAAATAAAGTATATAAAAAAATCTATAGATCCAACGATCTCTTAGTGAATGAATATAATATGAAAGAAAGGAAAGAAAAAGATTTATTATAAAATATAAAAGAAAGAAAAAAAAATCGCCAAAACAATAAGAAAATTTATAAACAGTATATCAAACCAAACTAAGCTAAAAAAAACTCAAAAAAAAACAAGCAGTTAAAAAAAACTGGACTGAAATTTCTCAGAGGAAACAGAGCAATATTATGTCGTCAATTCCATTCCTCTAAGTTGAAAGGTTATTACAAGGGGATCTATATCATTTGAAAATATTGAATAAATGGACTCCAAACTTCCTCAAATTTAAGCGAAGGATCAACAGTACCACTCCTAATTTTTTCCAAGTTTAAACATGATATAGTTTGAGAGAACCATTGAAAAGTAGTAGGGGGTATTGGATCCTTCCATTTAAGCAAAATGGATCGTTTGGCCATTAAGGTAGCAAAGGCCATCATACGGTTAGCGGAGGCAGATAGATGGCCAGACTCTATCCTTGGTAATCCAAAAATTGCAGTGATAGGATGAGGTTGTAAATCAATCTTCAATACATTTGAAATAATGTTAAAAATATCTTTCCAATATTTTTCCAAAAGAGGACAGGACCAAAACATATGTGTCAAAGAAGCCACATTCGATTTACATCGATCACATATAGGATTTATATTTTGATAAAAACGAGCTAGCTTATCTTTTGACATATGGGTCCTGTGAACTACCTTAATCTGTATCAAAGAATGTCTGGCACACATTGAAGATGTATTAACTAAATGAAGAATTTTCTTCAGTTCACAAAGAATTCACAGCATCAGCTCTGACCACAAGAGACCATCCCTTTAAGAAGTACAAGCCAATTTTAAACAGTGCCAGTCCACCTTAAGTACTGCTAACAAGCCTTGATTTTTGGTTCGTTGTTGATTTGCGCAGCTAAAAGTCAGGTTTGTGCTGGATGCATGCAGAGATCAGACTAATCTGCAGGCAGAATGGAGGTAACCCACCAAGTGTTTTACATTGAAGAGGTCAAGGTACATGGTGATCCTCTTGCCCATTATTGCAGAATATCCACTTTTGCACCACGATCTTTAGAGATTAAAGCCTTGAAATTCTATGGCCTCACCTCTGATCTTCCACTATAAACTTGACAATGGGTAGTTAGAATCCTAAGAACAGTGATGATGAGACAGGCAATCAAGAACACTTAATACCAGCTTTCAGATTCTCTGGTTACTTTTTTGTTCATTTATCAGTTAAGTGTGTAACTGGCAAGGCCAGCATTTATTGCCTACTTCTAATTTCCATCAGAAAAGTGGTGGTGAGCTATCTTCTTGAACTGCTGCAGTCCTTCTCAAACACTGAGAGCGCTGCCATAGGCTGCTAGTGTGGGAGTTTCAGGATTTAGACCCAGCAGCAATGAAGGACAAACAATATATTTTCAACTCGGGTAGTGTGTAATTTGTTGGAAACAATCATTAGATTGGGCAGTATCTGTGGGAAAAGAAGTGGTTAGATTCTGACTGTTTGCATCATGGCCTGGTATGGAAACTCCAACGCACAGGAACGCAAGAAGCTACATAGAGTAGTGGACTCAGCCAGTTCTATCCTGGGTACAGCTCTACCCACCATCGAGGACATCTATGAGAGGCAATGTCTTGAGAAGGCAACATCGATCATCAAGGACCTCCACCCGGGCCATGCTCTCTTCTCATTGCTGCCCTCAGACAGGAGGTACAGAAGCCTGAAGACCCACACCTCAAGGTTCAACTACAGCCTCTTCCCCACTGCCATCAGGTTCTTGAACTGAGTTGAAAAACCCTAATCCTACCTCAGACTATATTTCCCTCAATTTGCACTAATGTCATTATGTTTATTTTGTTGCTTAATGTTGTGTGTGTAAGCTATGTATAATTCATGTTAATTTTCATGGCATTTATACCGTGGGTATGTATGCCCATGACAATAAACCTGAACTTGAACTGAAGTTTCAGATTCAATGTCCCAGATCTCAAACCTGAAAATTTGTTTCTTTTCCCGCAGATGTGGTCTGGACTGCTGAGTATTTCCAGAATTTTCTGTTTTTATTCTATATAAATGTCCAGATCACCTACAAAGAAATCACTTCACCCAGGTTACGAATGGCCTGATTTGCAAAAATCTGATTTTATGCAAATTCTCCCATACATTTTTAAGTATTTTTTTCAAGCTAATAATAATAATAAAATTATTTCATGGTATTCATTACTGACTGGATATGGTATATATATTCCATTAGCTTAATGATGGGTAGTGTTAGGGTGATTATTCAATGAAATGAAAGAATTATAACAAGTGTACGTAGAGCTATATGATATGGGTCGTGATAGAAAACAGACATTTCTGAACTACAGAGAAATTAGCTTATGAACATTTCTCAGGAATGGAACCCATACGTAACCTGGAGACTGCCTGCATATTTTTTGTCAGGTCAAGTACCATGAACGTGAATTTCAGAGGTATTTAAGTTTATAGGCAAAAGGCAAAAGGAAAAATTGACACTATTCTTTGCAGTAGATATGGAGCAGTGATACTAATAGCAATAGACAGTTTCAAGAAAACTAGCAAGAAGCTTCATGCAACAAATCTCTCAAATGCAATTAAAGTTAAACTAAAAATTAAAGAGTTCTGTTGCTTAATACATTTTACAGATCTCTTTTCTGCATTGCAGGACAACGACCAATTTGCAGGATCCCTAGGAATGCACTATTAAGAACTGCTTCAAGCATTTTAATGAGAGATAGTAGAATATGGCAGATGCTCCGCACTTACCTGTCACATTCAATATAGGCACGACAATTTACACTACAGTAGGATTATAAGGGACCGAGAAAATCTGTATGGATTGTGCGTATAGGAGTTGGGATACCAGGTTATAGTTGTACAAAACGTTGGTTAGGCCGCACTTGGAGTATTGTGTGCAGCCCTGGTCACCACACAATAGGAAGGATGTGACTAAGAGGGAGTGCAAAAATGATTCACGAGGATGTTACCTGGATTGTAGGGCTTAAGGTATCAGCAGGCTCTGGATAGGCTGGAGCGAAGAAGGCTGAGAGGTAACATGACAGTGGTATATGAGAGTCATAGATGACCTATGAGAGTCATAGATAGGGTAGATAGCCAATGTAGGGGTGTCTAAAACTGGAGGGTGTAGATTTAAGGTAAGAGTGAGGAAGTTTAAAGGGGATCAGAGGGATACATTTTTCACACAAATGGTAGTTGGTATCTGGAATGAGCTGCCAGAGGAGATGCTGGAAGCAGGAACAATAACAATATTTAAGAAGCATCTGTATGGGTATTTGAATTAGCAGGGCATAAAGGTATATGAAATTAATGCAGGCAAGTGGGATTAGTAGATAGGCACGGTGGTTGGCATAAACATAGTGGGATGAAGGGACTGTTTCTATGTTGTACAACTTTGAGGGTCTCTGACTAGCAGTTATGTTGGGCATGTCCTCCTTTGTTCTGACCACATTGTTAGTTTACAGGCACAGTTCCATTTTCTTCCCTCACACTGTGTGATCTCTTGATCATTCAGATCCGCACTTGGATGTGAGTAATTATACTAATAGACTTATATTGGAAATTAAGTGCTATTTGCACTTTATTATTTTGGCATTTGTTCTTAATTGTTTAGAACTGAATTACACCTATGGGCGAAATGTGCTTTACATATGAAAATATAAACTCAGCCATAATTTGTGCTTTGCTGAGATGGTGTCACAGTATCATAACAGTATGAGTTACCTGCCCTCTATAGGTCTGTAGGCGGATCCTTAGATTGAAATTGCGCTCACTTCACAACTCTTAGGTGGTGCACACTTTGATACTTGCTATTGAACTGAGAGTCAGGGTTCTTGTGGTTTTTTTTATCCCCTTTTTCACAAGTTTAATTTGAGGGTTTTTGGAGAATTCGGATGCATTGGCATGCTGCAAACTAGCATCATCTCTAGGAATTGGAACCATGCCCTTGCTCTATGGATTGCTTTAAATAGAGTCTGATTAACAATTCTGATAGCATCAACTGGCACCAATAAACCTGACTTGTGGTTCTCTGTAACACAAGAAGAGATAGCATTTCAACACGTGCATTATAGCCATTAGGGTAGAAATTTGAGCCACTTTTGCTAAGAATTTGCAGTATGGAGAGGCACCATTGCAAATGTTCTTGAGTTGCTAACAGCAGTGATACAGTGCAGTGCTTCAAAACAGCATAGGAAAGCTAAGACATTTGGGTAATGCACTGTTTGCTTCTCCAATGTTTACATCAAAGCCCAGAGATTTTCTATCATTTAAAGTAGGACTGTCAGAATTGAGATTTATAAGCTGAGCCCTGAGCCAGTTGGCCTTTTGTACTGCAGGCACCTCTTTCTGGGTTTCATCACCAGTTGTTCATATAGTTTGTATGTCTTCCCTCCTCCCCGCTAATTCACTCTCCAAGATCCCGCTGACCTAATAATAATGTGTAATGGTATGTATTGTGGCAGGGCTGGAGATACTGAGATCTGACTTTTTTAATCTTGGGCACAATTAGTAAAAGGAAAGGGGAAGAAGATAGGTTACAACTTTGAATTAATTGATAGAGATCCAATTTATATCTAAGCTGCAATGCAAGAGGTGACATGATACAAAATGTCATGTGATACTGACATTACTTCCAGGACAACCCAATGAGAAAGAAGGCAATTAACTCTGGACATAGCTCCAGTCCTGCTTCTTCCCCATAATCTTCAGCTGTCCTGATAGGTTTGACACCAGTGTTTCTACAGCTGCTTCCCTGTGGTTAAATAAAATGTTGGTTTGTAGAGTTATTACATGTTACAGCATTCTCCCTGTTGCTTTGGGCTGTCTTCTCCTTCAGAAAGAATCTGAAAAATAAGAAGCAGCTAATACTACTATGACACCCAATAATAATCATGGGTCAGCAGAGCCCAAAATGGGTCTTAATGACATATGAATGCAGTCAGCTTTTGTATTGAGCTTCATATAAATTTGAGCAATAGAACAATTCCAGGTGAAAGCCCATGTAAACAGTACCATCCTGCTGCATTGACACTCTGTGTGAGAATTTACACGACCATGAGAGATTACCACATAGAAATAATTGGAAATGGCAACAAATATGGAATTGCTTGTGGGGGATGTGAAGAACTTGCTTCTTGCATACTTTCCAAGGTTGTGAATAAGTGGGGTTGAAAGTGACAGGTGTGGAGCATCTCCACAGTTCCCTTGGACAGCTTTTCCTAGGGTGCTGACCCTGCCTATTCAAAAGACACCATGCCATTTTCCTCCATATATGAACACAGATTATAATCAGTTATTCACAGTGGGCCAATGACAAACATTTCAGGTGGATGCTAATTATGCATTGAGCCAGTGTTACTTTGACTCACACCCCATTAGAAAATCTGACCTTATGAACCACTCATGATGAGGGAGAGGGAAAAATATATTTCAAAGACACCTGTGCCTGTCAACCACATTCAAACTGAGAACATTTTTAGTAGTTTGAACTTTTATTGCGTGTTGTATGTTATCCATCACATTTTAGCATGACTTGGATGTAAGAGAAAAGTTGAAAAATAAAATCATCTATTTCTGCCAGAGTCAGAGCTCTATTGAAAAATGGTATGGAATGTAACACGTACGTTTAGAGTTCAGATGCTATTTTAGTGGTAGCCACGACTTCTGCTATTCTTGAACTCATCTGGAAGAGGTGTAGAGGTGTGGAGGGGTAAACTGGCTAACTCAAATTGTTGTAAATATTTGGCAGATAACTTTTTACTACTCTCTTTTTTTAAGTGAAGCCTTACTGTTGCACTTCTTCTAACTGGACAAACTTCAGGAGTTGCAAGGATGATATTCAGTCCTCATTTTTTGAAACCCGTAACCTCTTTTATTCATTCTGAATAGAGGATGACGTGCAATGGCAACTTGTGGGATGGCCACATGGATCAGCAGCTGTGCAGAGGTCATAGTGAGAGAAGGCTGACACAATCTTTACTTTTCAACAGGGGTGCAGAGGCTCAGTATAACGAAAGGTATAAATCAATATGATGCAACAATTCTATTGGTGGAATATACTTTTTACCAAATACCAATTAAAAAGGACCTATGCCCAGATACTCAGTGAAATTACAATAATTTTGTTTGGAAAGTTATTCAGTGGTTAAAAAGTTGCAATTTCATCTTATCGGGTGCGAACACTTGAAAGAGGACTGCATGGAAAATCTAGAACACCCTCTTAGGGTGCAAAGGATGGGTGCAGCAACCGGTCACAAATATATTTTGATCGCTAGCTCCGCATTGCAAATTTCATTTATCTCAGTATTTCTTGTGGATGCTGGGATTGAAGAGGGCTCGAGCCTTATTTGTGCCGAGACAAGGAGCTGCGCACAATGGGTGGGGGGAGGGGGGGAGGAGGTGTCGAATTCAGTCAGAGAGAAGACTCAAAAGACCACTATTCTCGTTCAATCTCTTTATTACTTGATCCGAGGAGAGAGCACCAAGCCAGGCACCTACGTCCCAGACCGGGTGGTCTCTGAGATACATTGATCTACATGCATTCTTATACTTTCTCAGAGGTGCAAAGAATTACTATACAAGCTATGATCATGCATTAGTCAGGCAGCATGGCACTTATTTTCTACATCGTGATTGGTTACAGACAAAGGAATTTACTTAAAAGGATGTTACTAAAGCTATAGTTCCTTAATCTTTTCAGACCATCTTGTTCCATCGGTTATCTTTGGATACATAAGGTTTCTCATAGTGGGCTCAGGGTCAGTTTAGTGGAGCAACAGTCAATTGTGCAGACTTGCTGAGACAGGAACTGATTGTACTGGTACTATCGTACCTCAAGGCTGCAGAAAACTAACTGAAGCAAGCAAAATCTCTGAAGCAAGGCACTGCAAAGTGAAGCACATGCTATTTCAAGCAGTCTATTACAGCCATAGTGATGTACCCTTTAATTCACGTCTCAGGGCTCACAATCTTTTACTCTCCTAACCTTTCCTTATACCTTATACACATTCTCAGAGGAGCAGAATCTCATGGGAGGGTTGGATTGAGGAAGTTGGGAAGATGGTTTGGGTGACTGGCATTAAGGAGGGAGAGTCAGGAGACCAACATTCTCAATGGGAGAGTGGGAGGGTGAGAATTAGGGATTAACATTAAAGAGGAGTGGGATGGGAAGATTGAAATTAAGTAGGGAGATTGGGAAACTGACATTTTTGGAGATTCAATGGACATGAGCCGGAGATTGTGGGAATGTGG